>NW_017299465.1:77629-137622 GCF_001594075.2 Trachymyrmex cornetzi
CTTCCTCAAGGTCACTCGGGGTCATGACCTTGACAACATATGTCAAGGTCAAGGTCATTGGGGGGGGCTCCCCTAATCTACATATTTACCCTTATTTTTTTATTTATTTTTTTATTTAATATTACAACAATGTAACAAAAATAAATAATGAATCATTATTTTTTAAGGCATTGTAATAATAACGCGTTTTATTTTAAAATAATTTCTATAACGAGTAACGATAACGAGTATTTTTTTTGCAAAAAGTAATGGTAACGGTAATACGTCATTTTTATAAAGTTCCCTAAAGTATCTAATTCTGGAATTAGGTACAATTTAAATGTTTATTAGTTCTAAGCAGGGACAGAATGATACGAGAAGAAACACAAAGTTTAATTATTCAATTATTAAAGTTATTACATAAAAATTTTATTCTCTAAAAAAGTTTGTTAATATAAACTTTACTATAAAAGTTTAAGTGTAAATATAACTAGTTGTACGTTTTTTCCGCGATATCGGATAATTAATTCGCGTTGGAATTATAAAATGGAAAGCGTGTCAATGCTTGTAATTCCTCTGATATAGGATCGGCGATTGAAAGAGTGGCAGAAAATAGAAAAATTCGACACGACACGACAGGCGATTGCGAGTGGCTATTTTATTGGCTTTTTACATCCTTATTAGTCGGTAATGAAGGAAGCGGAACGATGGTTCGATCGTTCTATTCAAAAAGACCGTTCTTTCCACCTCGTCTCTATTCCTCCGGTTTTCTCTAAATGAGTTTTTTATGAGACAATTTCTTCGAGCGAAATTGTTTTGCGATCGTATCCCAAACGTCAATAAGACAGGAACGGAAAACGATAACAATGTGATTTTAAACCTATCAATCAATGTGTGCCACCATCTATGATAGATGCCATGGGAAAACGCCTGTGGGGAGATTCGTATAAAGGGCAAATATACAATTTTTCTTTTATCATAGAAAATAGCCTTTGCTTTTTATTTTTCCACTTTCCTTTTTATTCCGTCGATGAAACTGATAATAATACTTTATTTTGCACGGTCTTATCAGCATTTACAGATGATATATGAAATGCGTATCTAGAAAGAAAGAGAACGGTAGAAAGGCTTAAAACACCAAATATGACTGACACAGACAGCCACAGTTGTTGTTCCGCATTCGTGAATATCTCGATACAAAAGGACATCACTTCTATTTTTACCCAGCGATTCTCATCGCACGGTTGCATTTCGTGCCATTGTCTCGTTCTCGTTTTGTTCCAATATGCGCCTTTCATCGTCCATTATCGCGCACAGATAGTGTACCGTCTGTCAAAAGAAACCGGAGAGAGACTATCTTATCGATGGCGATGCCAATTGCCGCAACAGATGCCTTTTTATCCGGACTTTCGTTGCGAATTGCAAACTGTCGGATCGCTGTTGTGTGTAGATGTATATATATATATGTACTCTAAAAGAGTTTAAGAAGTAATTCCTTGCACAAATTTGAGACGAAAACTTGGTACAACCATATGGCCGAAACAGCTTAGTTTCAAAGATGCAAGGTGTCAAAATTCAGTCATTCGAGTTATTTTGATAAAATTTTAAACTATAAAATTTTATATCAAAATAACTCGAGTGGTTTTTGAAATGTTTGGAAAAAATGAAATTTTTGTTACAACTTTGCATCTTTAAAACTAAGCCGTTTCGGATATATGGTTGTACGAAATTTTTGTCTTGAATTTTGTGTTAGGAATCATACCTTATTTTAAAGTACTTAGTATCCATCATACAGGCATTTGAATATAGAGGCAATTTTTGTTCATTGAAAGTATCGCATCGCGTGGGCGAAAATATCCACTCAGTCTTCATTATTATTTATTTCGATCGTTTTCATAAATTGCGCGGAAAGAACTTCATTATTAAAGGTTCATTTGGTCTGTATTGCTCTATTTCTACCTTTAGGGTAACTCCGGCAAATATGCCGCGCTGGGATTTACGTCGTAGAAGTCAGAAAAAATAGAAGGAGTGGGGTATTTTCCCGTAACTACTTTGTTACATGCCTTTATGTTATATTAGTATTGTGTTATGATTTCAGCTTCTTACTGTTAATATTAATGAATTTATTGTGAGTTGAATCGATTTGTCACTGTAATAAGTAATAACGCCATCATAAGTTATAATCTACATAAAATGATTAATATAGGACGTGTAAAAGGCTTATGCCCAATTTCTTCACCTCTAGATAACTTTATCCAAGAGATATCTCATCGAATACAATGGAGATATCTCCTGGATAAGGTTATCCGCAACTTATCTAAAAGTGAAGAAATTGGGGATTAGTGGTTATTTCGTGATATATACGTGTAGTGGAATAGTAAAGCATGTTTGTATTATTAAGCATGTTTGCATTATTTGTAAATTTTTCATGAGCCGTACATACTCCCTTTCCTCCTATGAATAGCCATATATCCCACCCCTACGAGATATGCGGCAAAAATACAAGGTTTCAAAAAGTTAATTTTTTAATATAAAAAATAAATATTTCGGATTTCAAATATTTTTTTCATAGTAGTAGACAGTACAAGTTTTTACTGATATAGTTCGTTTACTATAAACATGGTAAATAATACTTAATAAATTAAGTTAATTAATAAATTTTTGATAGGTGCGGCGTATATACCGGAGTTACCCTATTGTGTTTTTTTAGCCATTTGCTAAGTCCGGATCTACAATAGGGTTTTAAGCCTTAAGCCATAAGAAATGGGCGAATCACAGTCGTTTATTCTTCTCGGATTCGACTGTAATTGGTCAATTTCTTACGGCTTAAGGCTTAAAACACCTATTGTAGATCCGGGGTAAAGCTCGTAATATAGGCGATCACTCATACAAATCTCTTGTGACATTGATGTCCTAAAGATACCGAAGATTAAGGCTCCGCTAAATACAAATTTGTGTGTCCCTTTTTATTCTCTCCGTAATTTCTCTCTCTCTCTCTCTCTCTCTCTCTCTCAGTCGACCCATAGATTACAGAAATCATATATGGATATATATAATTGAATTTGAATGTAATGAATATTTATTATTAAAAAATGCTTTAACGTGGTAAATTTGATGTTTAAGAAGATATTTATAAGATCTTTTTATTTTATCTTACAAATGTCATATGTTAGGATGTATTTATCGTTGAAGCTGCAATTTGTAATGAAAAATATCTTATGACGATTTTATTTAAGCTCAACATGAAATTTTTCCGATACATTCACTTATAAAACGATATAATCAAAGAGAATATTCTATCGTACAAAATTGAAGTTGGCGAAATTATGTCGATCGTTTAGGATTTACACTGTAACTAGGGTTTACATGAATTTTGATATTTTCAAGATAATGCGCGATCCCTTGCCCAGCAAGAGTGTCGACCATATGATTTCGCTGGGTGAAATCTCCTTTTCTATCTCTTTTCGATAAAATTATATTATTATCGTGAGAAGCTTTAAGTGCAACGAAAATGCAGAGCGAAAAGTATCTTTGTGCGAACGAGAGGCACTTCAATATCATTTTATATATTATACCACCAGCATTTCGTCTAGAAAAACTCTGATAAGACTCAAATCTGCGAAATCGTATTCACGGTCGATTTACAATTTAACGAGATTTCGCGAAAGACTCTTGATGTTCATATCAATCTATGATGTAATCCTTGAAGGGATCTGGAAGATCCTTCGTGGATCGACGATTACCCTAAACGGCAGATTTTACCAGCCTACATATACATATATGTGAAAAGATGAGCTATTAACAATAAGTCTAAAGATTGAAATTTGAAACGTGATCAGATTCGAGACATAAAAATGTTCTCTCTCTCTCTTTCTCCTCTCTCTTCTTCCTTACGGCAAAGAAAATAATCAGCACTTTAAGTCCCTGGGTTAAGATATTTCGTCGGGGTGAAGCTTGAAGGAGTAACATATAATACCAGGATTTAAATGATACCAATGGGAAAATTGCATTTCTCATAAAATCTCTCAAGTGCAACTTTCCCTTATCATACAAGAAGACGCGGAATACAATTTCTCATTTTGCTGTTTGTGACATATATACTATTTATATTAATCATCTGACGTTAAAAGATAAAATCTTTTTTAATGAATAAAGCAGTGTAGTATAAAAGAATTATCATAAAGTGTTTTCTATCACATTTCTATTATATCTTATTTCTATTATATTATTTTTCTATTATATTTCTTTTATAGTTCTATAGACCTCACTGAATAGTGACGAATTAATAAAATTTCGGACAATAAAAAATCTAAATTCTAGAGAAAGTTATAAAAAATTATTATGGAAAATTGTTGGTAAATTTTATACGCGTTTTATTTCTATAGATTTCATTGAATAGTGAATTAATAAAATTCCAGACAATAAAAATTTTAAATTTTAGAGAGATTTATAAAAAAAAGCATTATAGAAAATTGCTTCAAATTTTATAACGTGTTATTTTGCATTTTTATTTAAAACGAAAATAGCAAGAATTTTGCCATGATTGAATGTAAGGTGCATTTTTATGCTACGTTCTTCCATCAATTTGTCTTGTATCGCAGCCAGCGCCGGCATCATGCGTCACATTCTTTAAATTTGAAATATTACGGCTGTATATTTATATATTTGTATTATACATACATATAATATTAGCTATGAAATAGAGCATCTATCGATATTTAATATCAATGGGTATACCATTCGTGAAAATTTTCTTTTAAATTTATGTGATTAAATTTTTATTCACGAAATAAAAAATTTATTATTATGTATATATGTACTATGTACATACATACTGTAGTATTATATCGCGTTACATATTCACACAAATATTTGCATTATATATTTACAGAACAATTGGATAATTGACGGAATGCCGTAGTTGGTATTAAACATAACGCGTTCAATACACAAATGTAATTAACAAAAACAATAGCCAGCATCACGTGTAATTAATACTGAGAATGTCGCGTGTCAGATTTCATAGGGTTTCAAATTTATGGTATTTCAAATGTACTGTTATTGCCACAATGATTATAGTACAATCAACTCAGTAACCTTGATAATATTAATATTAGCGTTAAGACTAATATGCACTATAATACGTATTGCACACAAATGAAATTACATAATTACTACATAAATATTTAAATTGCAAGAGTCCTCAAGATATACAATGAATTTCGGTACATTTGAATAGTTATGCGTAAAAAATATCAAAATTTATAAAGCAAGATTTATTTATAAATAAACTTCCAATAAAATTTGAATAAAAATATTATAAACCTATTCTTCAATTAAAATTATGTTACTAATAAATAAATGGTAATAAGTAAATAGATAAGTAAGAAAAGAGAGGAGAGAAAATTAAGAGTGCTTGAGAGATTAAGTAAAACATAGTAAAATAACGATAATATGAAATCATTTTGCTTACAAAGTCAATTTCGGGACGGTAGGAATTTGTACATTTCAATCTAGATAAAATTGATATCTGTTAGAGTACATCCGTCTTTGATGTTAAAACGGATTCGACTCGATACTCATCGGCTGCCTATAAGATGAAATATAAGAGAGGCTCCAGGAATTGCATAGCAAGAGGATTTTCTGTCGGTGAGTAATAAAAGAGAGAGATGAATGAAACGAGATGGACTGACCGGAACTCACGGAAAGTATTAAAAAACTAAAAACGGAGCGGTCACGTGTAATTATCCTCAATTCTTCAAATTGGAGAGGAAATCTCGCCACGTTCAAAACGAGCTTTGGCGCCTAGATTTTCTTTGATTGAATTCCACGCCGCTGACTTTTCTGGATTCTGCGTCACTTATAGAACGTCGGCGATGTGAACTCCAAATCCATCACCTGCACGCTCGAAAAAAGTTTCTCTCGTGCATATTTCAATGGTGACAAAAAAAAAGTTTCGTATTTTCATATTTACTGGTGAAAATTTGCAATACCGCAATTTACCGATAAAATTTTATGCTGCTATTTAAATTATTAAACGGATAAATTATTTTTTAACGCGTTCAATCGAATGCTTCGTATTACTTCGTAATGTTAGCCACCCAATAGTTTAAACGATAATAATTCATCGGACACTGTTACACATGTTTGCTTTATAAAGTGGACGGAATAAAACACTTGATTAATCGCGGTCGAAATAGAACACGGTAACAAATTCTTATGTAATTAAAATCTCGGAGAAAGCGTGAAACTTCGCGAGAAGTCCTATTTCCATCACTTTCATCAATTACCATTGTACGATCGCCATCAGCATCGTTGTGTTCAGGTGCATTCAAAGTAGGTACAACGACGAAGAAAGGGTGAGCTCTAAAGAAATAGTATGAGAACACAGGTCACCCGTGTACCATTACTTCGTAAATTTTGCCCCTTTCAGAAGTTGGAGCCCTATAATACTCCAAGTAGTTATACGCTGCACCCTCGATATCATTGTTGCCATTAGGTGGCTAATGAGAATTTACAATCGAACTAGTTCAGAATTTACTGAACTTTAGGCACCTGTAATTATCGCTTCACCAAACATTAATGTTTTGTTAATTAAATCATTCCCGATAAAATCTAAAAAAAAAAAAAGAGTTTTACGAATTGAGTGGGATCTTCTATCACGTGCATTGTATTTCTTTTTAATACAACTTTTGAAATATAATCATGGATTGCATTTAATGACATTCCTTTAATTTACAGAATAACGTATTATTAAACATTCATTGTCGATCTTTGATCCCATTGTAAGCACCGAGATCGATTCTTAACGATTCCCTTCGCGCAACAAAAAATCGTTCTTTCAAGTTTTAATTAATCTATTTCTACGGAAACCATTAACTCCCGTGACCGGGCAACTAGCGCGATTGCACTACGGATTTGCGATCTGAATGCGAAAGTATCGCAGAACGTGCTGCGATTCCGCATGCCGGGGCGTGGTCTCGATTAGTTTTTAGTCAACAATTTGCGACCGACACGGCGAGAAATTCCGATTATCTCGCAGAGTGGACCATTTCGTATGCCACGAAGTTTACGAAGTAGTCGGGAGGGAGATCTTTCATCGTGCGCGGTGTGCCGGTAGATTTTAAGGATGCACGTTGAGTATAATGAGCGAATCTCATCGCAAGACGGGGGCCGAAGGCTGTCGGCGACTGCCGGCACAGAACATATATAATGACTGCCGGCAATTAATCAACGTTCCTCGCCTTTCCTCGTGGAATGGTACAGAGAAACCTGAGAAACTTACCCATTCGTGGCTATGAAGTCGCTCCGATCAAACGTGCGCGAGATAACGATTTCAAGCGCTCCGTAACTCTCTTGTTTGCACAGATCTGACTGAACATATGTCAATAATTCGGTTCTGAATTAATCCGAACCGTCGTAGAAAACGAATAGATATCAAGAGATATCATAGATATCATAAGACGAATAGATATCATAAGACGAAATAGAATGTTTTCTTGCACCGACAGGAATAAATTTTAATATGCGACTTTTGAGATGTACAAAAAAATATTAGGAAATTGGGGCAAATGAGACGGCGTGTATTTAATAAAAATTAAACATAAATATATTTAGCTGTTATAGCAGGGGTGTAAGAAATTCTATTTTTTAAACTATTTCTATATTGCTGAGAGGATGGCCGAAACGTACGAGTTTTTAAGCAAGCTAAATATATTTGTGTTTAATTTTTATTAATTGTATTTGAATTTGCGCACCAATTTATTATACTGCCGTACTCTCATTTCTCTTTATCCCAGTTTCCTAATATTTTTAATTTTGAGAGTCCTTATTAAGTTCTTTATTTTTTAATGTCTTCTCCAAATTCTTGTATTCTTATAAGAACATGATAATAATAATAATAATTATTATTACATCATAATAATTATTATAATAAAAATATAAAAATTTCAAGAATAATTATAATTATTCTTACAATTCTTATATTCTTATATGTCTTATATTCTTTTATTCATATTTTCATTTAAATATTAATGTTCTTTGTGATAACATTTGGTACACGTTGACGATATCGAGCGATAACCGACAAAAGTTATGTAGATATTTTCTCTCGGATGCGAGTGTGCAATTCAGACAAATAAATTTCGATGCTTCATTATTATGTAGCTCGCGACGAGCTCGTTGAAACGGAAAGCAACGTGGCATACATTTGAATAATAGCAATACGATGATATGGGTACGCTTTGGAGCAAAGAAGCGAAGAAGAGACCCGTTGAAATATTAATCCTCGAGAAAGTCACAGCACGGACATATCGTATAGGCGGATATATTATTTTTTTATCGACCGCAGATTCGGTAACAGTTGGCGTGGTGTGTTGACTTTGAGATAAATTTTGTCCGATTTTTCTCCAATATTGAATACAGTGCGCTCTATAGCCGAATATGCGCGAATTACAAATACAGGTAAATTTAATGTCGCGCCTAAACTTGATCGCATATAATATATGTGTCCTTGGGGAACAGAATCAAACAGGTATTTCTGCATGTATGTGTGCGTTGCGGATGTGCACTCATGCGCGTGCACTTCGGGTTCCTATCGAAGTCGCGAATCGATTGTAACGGAATTTCAACGAAAAATTCATGCGAGTGAGAGAAAATTTCGCTGACATTCATTATTACAACGTCGACAGATTCAACATTTTTCGAAAAATATTTTCTCGACACGCGAGCAAATTATATTTCGACTTTTAGAAACTTTTTCAATATTATTAACATCGCAATAAAATAAAGTCTATATCATTACCGTTCAAAATGATTTTTTTCCTTAAAGCTTTATCTCACAAACGAAATATTACATGGACATATGTTACCATCTTCGAGAGCGAGAACTTTCTGTGCCAGCGAGACATTTTTATGGCCACTTTTTCAATGGACAACGCGATTCAGCAATATGCTGATCTCCTCGCATTACGTAAGCAGTATCTCGACATACGAACGTATATGCATATAATTATTCATGCCGATGGGTTTCGAGGGTTTTCGAAACTTTGAAGAGAGAATTGGAGATGGAAGCATCTTCAAGGGATTAAATTTGTGGTCGTAGCATTTTCTTCTTTACTCTTCTCTTTTCCCTTTGATTTTTTTTCACAATTATTTATATTTCAAAACAGAAATCTCTCGACAAGAAATCTCGTGACACGAATCCTCAAATGTATAATTTTTTCTTACCTTATGAAAAAAGATCAAAAGATGATTTCTTCAAGAACTGCGAAAATTCATAATGGAAGAGATGAGTGCAGATCTCGAAAGCCATGGAAAATGTTTTTTCGATAAATAAAGACTTGGGTTGAAAAGACTTAATTTTACTTTTATTACTACTAAAGCAAGATGCTGCGAACTTTTCGAGACAAACTCTTCAAGTTCCCGCCGCAAAAATGCCACGATATTACTCTTTAATTTTACCGTAAGAACAATAGCAGCACAGCAGTGCTTTGATAATGTTGCGCAATCAATAATTTATTAGCGTTGCGGTTGCCTGCGTTAATAGACAACTATATTCCTCCGTAATTTCCTCAGGGGTGAATTCAAGAGTTTCTCTGGTGACCCCGTTAAAATATTTTAAAGCAATAGAAGTGAAATTTAAGTGTTAGAATTCAATTTTTTATGGTAAACATAACAATTAACCTCCAGTTGGCACAAAATGTACACATCGTTTCCATGTGAAACAATTTTTATCACATTATATACTATATTTAAAATTGTCTCGGTAGTCTATAATGGCTTAGGACGCTCGTATGGAATACAAGAGATCCGGGTTCAAGTCCCGGCCGAGGTAATATTTTTCGCAATAAATTTATTAACAGTTTCAACATATTAACATCTTTATAATATGATGCTTGATGATAGCATTAAATTATTAAGTTGCTTGTCAATTTAATTCGCGATTACTAGAGTAGTTTTAATTGCGTTTATAATCCGAAAAAACAATTCGGCGCGCAGTTTGAAAAGACTACAATATGGTATATATGCAAGTACATATATAGTGTATATTAGTCATCAAGATTGAATTATTTAAAGCAATGAAGATCCAGCTTCGACCGTAATATTTTTAATTTCTACTATATTTAAAATTCATGGATGCAGTATACTGATTTGTTCACATGTAAACGATGTAAGAGAAGTAGCTGGCAGTCTGACTCGAAAATGGATACTGTAATTCTAAATGTAATTTCTTACAGTTATGGTTGAGCGATGAATATAACGTAATAATCTCTTCGTCAAATGCCAAATTTGCTTAATTTACCGGCTTTAATTGCATCTTATGGTGTTGTAAACTCTTAATAACAGGAATTATATATTCATAGAAACCCTATTCGGCCTCTTGATCTTTCTTAAAGCGTAGTAATCTCTTCCGAAATGAGTTTAGTTTAATTAATAAAATGTAATAACAACGTTCATAAATCGCGATTTCTATTTTACATCGACGATAAGTACAAGGAATTATTCGTCTCAATTTACATCTTATATTTTTGCGCGATTAATTTCTTAACGCGACGCAAGAAAGTTCTAAGATTGCAATACACGCCAATAAATGCAGATTAATTGACTCACTCTGATTCAATTTTTCGAGCAATTTTTATCTACTTCTTTATTCAATTTCATGAAATTCCAGCATACAATCCACCGATGTCCTCAAGCGAATCAGCGTAAAATTTGATTATTTTTTGTTTTCTCTTGTGCAGAATCTGCAAAACTTCTTTCTCGTTCAATGTCCCTCGTCTGGTCGTTTCATTCTTTTCCGAAAGCGCGAAAAGCCGATGTAACTCCTCCCTAAAACTTTTCCTAGTCTAGAGGATTGGTTAAATTATCGATAGCCCGCGGCTGTCTGCATTTCCGACGTAACATATACGTGATGATTCGCGATATGTGCACAGATGCGTCGTACGCTGATGTATGCACGCATGAGAGGCATTTTCGTGTGTGCTGAGATGAATTCGCCAAAGACATAAAGGCCACATGGCTCTTTGGGATTCGCACATAATGAGACTTGCTTGTGGTGGCAGCTTCGGAGGACGAGAAGTCACGCAAGTTCGAACTTGGCGAACAATTCGAAATTTATGCACGCTTCTCTGCATGGTAATGTTGGAAGCACGAATTCACGTTAAGTGAATTATGTCCTCCATTTCTGAAGCAGAGGTGCTCTCCAACAACGTTCGTATCACGCATATTGAGTTTTACAGGTGTCAATATTAATCGATAGACATTTGCGCTTGTGCATTTTTTATTTTGTTTGATTAAATATTATACATAAAGCACAGAGAAAAAATTTACTAAACCTTAACACATATTTTTTTTCAATAGTACTAACTAAACATTGCAGTAAATAAATATTTACTTGATAAAAATGGTAGTTAAATTTAATGGTTTTTGTAATAAAAATAAAAAGATATATATTTACAGCAAATAAATATACATCTGCACTTAGTACTACTCAAACAATAAACTAAATAATATAATATAATAGGTTAATTTCGGTATTTACGCCACGGAAGGATTTACGCTGCAGAAATCAGAAAAAATAGAAGGAATGTGCACGCAACTATTATATTATATGTCTTTATGTTACATTAGTATTGTGTTATGATTTCAGTTTCCTACTGTTAATAATAATAAAATTACTGTCAGTTGAATCCATTTGTCAATGTAGTGAATAGCGCAATCAATGGCAATCGTACATCATAATCTACATAAAATGATTATTACAGAGATTGCAAAAGGTTTAATGATTATTTGGTGATACATAAGTATAAAGAAATAGTAAAGAATGGAGTATAGCAAAATACGAGTGCTCAGTTCTTATATTCTTTGTTCAGCTTAACGTTTTGTATATCCCATCCGTTTGGGATATATGGCACTTTTAGCGGACGGGATTTATACCCAAAGCATACAGAATACGCAAATTGGATTCAGTGAACTAAATGCAATAAATGTGTTACACATGAAATATGTACCTCATGTCATAACATTTGTAATATATGTAAAAGATTGTAATTATTATCTATTACTTTACATACATATATATATATATGTATATATATGAAGTAATAAATAATAATTACAAGAATAACAAATCTATTTATCATTCTTATTCGTTATAAAACTTTGTAAACACATTTTGTAAGTTATTGTATTATTTTACATCTTATTTATAAGTATTATTTATGAATTTTTCATAAATCATATATACATCCCCTTCCCCCTCCTTCAAGTAGCCGTATATATTGCAACCCCTGAGGGATATACAATAAGGGATTGCAAAAATGCAAGAATGTGTGTGTTTCAAAAAGTTCTTTTTTTAATAAGTACACGAAAAATAAGTATTTCGAATTTCTAATTTTTTTTCATAGTAGTAGACAGTACAAAGTTTCCACTGGTATAGTTCGTTTACCTTAAACATAGTAAATAATATTTAATAAATTAATTTTTTGTTTAGTGCGGCGTAAATACCAGAGTTACCCTAAATAAAATGCTTAGTACAATTCAAACAAATATTTAAACTAAAATTTAATACATTTCTTTTCAGTGATAATATAAAAAATGTTAATAGCCTTGCTAATTATTATATATTACAATTGTGTGATTTAAATCCTATTAAAAAATATTTCTCGTAAGAAATTATTCTTTTTATAGATTCTAAAGAAGAATTTTGTAACCTTTCTCCTTTAATACAAGAGACTAACAGGTTCTCTCATCTCCCGTTTTTAACTACTCCATTAAGATTACGCACGTCATTCGGCTTTGTACATGGAATACAATGCATCATAACGATGTAGTACGTTATGAAATTTTAAAAGGATAGCTAGCTCTTTCGCGCGTGATTACAAATGTCAATAAAGATTTCAAGAACAGCAAACAGTCTCTCTCGTCGAATTAATTAATCTTTAACGTTATGTCAGCTTCTCTGATGAGTTATACGGACTTTCCTGTGCAAAGGTATCCACTAATTGCAAAATACATGATGATGACAATATGTACACATACGTTATAAATTTATAATATTAATATACATCATAAAATTTCAGGTTGCATTGCGGATATTGTTCGAGCTTGACAGGTGTTACACCTACTGGCGACTGTCGCACCATTAAATAAACGTCGTGTGTATGCAAAACTATTTAGGATTTAATGTTGCGGAGGCGTACCATAGTGTGAACTTTCAAACGCGTGGTAATTCTCAGCGCTTTGCCTTCATCCAAATGCGGACGAAACAAAACGTGGGTTTAATCGCGCCGCGTTCGTGACCAAACCGCAATTCGTGCCACCTCTCACTCTCCCTCTTTTAGGGTAAACACGAGGTCAGTTTGTTTCGTAAGCTGCATTCGGTATGCACGTTAATGGCATTTGCCAATTCGTTTGAAATCTGTCCAAATTTCAGGTGACCGTCAGAGCGCGAATCGTGCTGGAATTGAAATTTCTCTTTTCCGTTGCTTCTCGCAGAGACTATATAGATCATTTCAACAGGCAGCAGGTTCTTTTTTTTTTCAAATGGATAAGACCTAATCACAGTTAGTTATATGTATTAGAATAATTTTGAAATATTTTAGCGATGGAATGGCATATAGAGTTGACAAAATTATAAGAATTCTGCCTTCAGCGAGCGTAAAAAATACATTTACATATGTGCATTACTTCTTGTACAACGAGAAACATTGTGAGTGGTATCGAGAAAGCCAGAGGTCTCACTTGATTTCGCTATTTTCTAGCGAATGGACGTAATGTAATGCGCGTGTGGAAATTCAAATTACCTGTAATAGAAGCGAGAGAAGAGGACGATGAAATTGGGAAAAAATTTCCCGCCTGTTTAACGATCTCGTTCCATTACTAACGCAAATAGGATTGTTCAATATATTATAATGTAAAGAAGAGTTTTAATTGAACGTACACATTTTTGCTTAGTATATTTACACGAATTAACGCGAAAAATTTCTAGGAATTTCGACAAAGTAAAATTTGAATTGCTCTCTTATATGGAATTATACTCTATACACTGTTTACGTCTGAAATGCGTAGAATATTTATTCGTTAGTTCATATGTTCTTTTTTAAAGCAGCTTTCGTCGCAAGTCTGTGTAACCGAAGAACAGAACGAGAACCGATCACCATCATTAAATTTCAAAGCGCAACATGAGCGAGCATTACGAAGAGTATTTCGTATGCGCTGGAAGCACCGCAAACTGTTGGAACGCGTATGGTAGTTAGCTCACGCTGCCAGAAGATATTCAAAGCTATTTCGGAGACGAGGCATCTGACAACGGTTTCGGCTTGTCGCCGGAGGACCGTGCGACATTGTCGCGCAAGTAGAGAATTTGCGAGCTGTAGAGAGATTAGAAGTAGTTTGAGAAGCTTACAGACAGCGCTCTGGAAGCTCAGATGCCTAAAAATTATAAATTCAAGATTAATTGAGCTTTAACTCTGTCCTCAAGCGCGAGATAAATTATTTATCTCACGCCTCATAGTACGTTAACGCGTTTTCACGATATCTCACCCCCATCCTTTCCTCTTATGCCTTACATTATGCAAATCCGCACAGTGTTTCCTTATATCGCGTATTACATGATATTCTCCTGATAACGTCAAAGTAATCGCGCACGAAGCTTTTGCATATTTTATCATACGTCTCGCGTACGCCTCGTGTAAGCGCATCATAATACAATATTTCTCACAAACGCAGAACTATTTTTTATGATATATCGACGCAAGAGGTTCCAAGCGATATTATCGCTTGGCCGACTCTCCAATACGAAATTTTATCTCAGCGGCCGAGAGGTCTGATTATCGTAAAAATGATGTGATTTAAGCATCATTGTAGAAAAATTGATAAAAATTTGATCGTCGAATACACACACACACACATATGGATATAATATACGTGTGCTTAGTTTGTGTGCTATATTCCACAGATTTGATCAGCAGAGAAAGAAGTAATTCCACTGAAATCATCATTGCTTCTGTGAGCTTAACGTCGCACATGCATATAACGAAGCGACCAGTGACGTCAATTGCCATCATTTAGGTATATTCCTCAATTTTTCGGCGGATGGTACGCGCGTACCATTTCTAAAACGCTTAAGCGATAACGAGAAGACGGGTGCGGGCGGCAGACAAGAGATCTGCTGCCAATAAACTATAAATTTCAAACCGGAAGCCCGGAAAATCCTGGCACAATGTGTTAGTGACAACTGAGAGGATCTGAGAAATTCGCGCGGACTTCAATTCTAGCTTGTGTTTCCCTTTTTTCTAATTTAATACGTATTTGACGAAATCCTATTAACGTCTCGTCTATTTTGTGAGTAAAATAAACGAAATAAAATATTGTACGTAATTTTAAACGTATGAGTGGAAAACGCCATTTTCGGTTCTTCGTGCCTAATAATATTTTTGATAAATTTATGTAATTTCTAATTCAAGTATAGAGAGAAAAAGTTTACGATAAACGCGAGAGGAATTACAAAATTTAATTGTCAAATTTGTTTGCTGTTTATTAAACAGATTTGCATATATGATAAATATTGTGCATTTGTTGCAAATAAGTTTTGTAGCGAATACAAAAAAGAATAAATATTCGTTACACCTATAAATAATTTGCGATATATGTGCAAATGCTGTCATAGGATTAAAGTACGTAGCAAATTTTTTCTCTCTGTGAGCAAACTGTGCGCCGATTATTTGTCGTGCTTTATCCGTGTTTTGAAGTACAGTCTTAAGCTGACGCTGAAATAATAATTTTACAAGTTAAATTGACAAGCAATTTAATATATATATATTCGATGCTAATAAGCATCTTTAAAATCCTGTAAATAATTTATTGCGAAAATTTTCAAGAAATATTATTATACAAACCGCCTTAGCCAAATATAGCATTTTCCATTCATATATATTTAATGTCATCGGTCGATTTTTTCTTAATATTACATAATATTAAAACAGTTTACATCTCACATACACAGAAGAAGCTAAAGATCTATTGACTATAACTGACCGATTGTGTTATATATGTTTTTTTTTCTTTTATTGCGATGCCACTTCAATTGGTTTTGTTGGTTGATGAAACAGAATAAATGCAAGTATTTTTCGATATTTGGAAAAATTTATGCGGAATAACGGTAAGCCGATTTATCGACTTGTATAAGTTAGATTGCATTGTTCCAATAATTTCTTGCTACTGAGATTCAATGTAGACTTGAATAGATTTGGTACAACTTCTCGGGGATCGCACAAGTTCTGTATCGGTAATCGGACACGGAAATCAATTGTGAACGGGGACGGTAATGATGCGGAAGTGCGGAATTGTTTCAAATAGAAATCAGCGTTCATTTGTCTTGCATTAATTCACTTCTCTATTGTGTAATTTTTATCTCGGACATAATGTAAGCACTCGTTTCTAAATTTATCGAATTAATCTAACGTTCTGTGTAAGAAGAGATCCAATTGTATTATTTCATTATCATTAACACAGTTATTGTTAAAATAAAATATCAGGTAATTATTATTAACAGTTTCTACTTATTAGATTAATAATTATTAATATTATATTTCTTATGTATAAAAAATAGGATTCTGAAATTTTTCGACTTTTTAATAATTGCCATTTATACTGAAATATTTGATTTTCATTACTTTTTTTATTTTCATAATAATTTATTTGTTTGGTTTTTTTATTAAGTAAGAAAACGTTGATACTTTCAGACCTGGTATTCAGTCCGTTTTTATTTTAAGATCGTCTTAATTAATGTTTTAAGATACTATTAAATCATGGCTCTGTGATTAACTTATTTCAGCTTAAGACTCTGTTTAACACGGTCTTAAATTAAAAAACCCATTATGAATAACCAGCCTTAGTATTTAACAGTGAAACATGTTTTCTTGCGTGCTAAATACTACAACAATACTATTCTTTGCTAATTAGCTAACTCTCACCTTAGTATCATTGTAAATAAGCCGCAGACGAAAGCGCTTTAAGATATCCAAAGCGTTGACACGCTCGACCGCCAATTTGGCCGCTTGAAGCTCACTGGAACCTTCCGGTCTCGGTACTGCCCTGTGTGTCATCTCAAAGAGACCCAGGATAGTTATATTTATTTTCTCCGTCGGTCTCGCACTCGGTATCGTTACGTCGATCTTCGTCCTGCTGTCGGAATCGTTCCTGTCGCACGTCGCGTTCTCAAATTCACTGTCTGCGATGTTCGAAGTCACTACGAATTTTTCGTCGGAGTTCCCGACTTCTGAGAAACCCGACAAACGTCCTCCCGATATTTCGGTGCCGGGTAGCCATGATTCGTCGTAAGTATTATTCCGCTTCTCGTCCATCTCCGTCGTCTCCTCACTTCTATTGTCCGTTTTGTCCATCTCGTTTACGTCGTCGTTGGAAACGTGATCGTTCGTCTTGCGATGAAGCACGTCTCTGCTGGGACTCTTTGGTAGATCGGGAAGCAGGGTACTCGGGTACCATGTAGATGTTTCTTCAAGTACTACGTCTTCCTTGTGCGGGCCGAAGTGTCGCCTGTCAAACTTTTCAACTTGCGGCGGCACCGGCGGCGACTTGTGATTGATTTTTACGGGAAATTTCTGAGAGCCCTTGAAGCTAGTGAAAGGCGCTTCGCTGTCGATATCGGTATCACTGTCGTTATCAGGCGTCGTCGTTATTTCGCCTACTCGCTGAAAATGATCTTCGTCCTCGTACTCTTCGTGGGATTCCGTCGTTTCGCCAAACTTCTTTATTCTAATCACCGATACGTCGTCACCACTCGACTTGGAGCACGCGACGTTACGGCAATTCGCGGGGGAAATTTCCGCACTACTGAGATCCAAGAAACTATCGACGTACTCCGAGTCGACATCAGTCCGATTCTCGATTTCCGAAATTCTATTGAGTTCGATTGGGTTTTGATTCTCGATTGAAATGGTGCCAATGTCGAAGTCATCGGCAACCGCGTCAATCGCGATTGCATTGACTGAACCGTTCGTGTTCGCGTTCGTGAACTCATTACGAACGTCATTTATTACGATATCGTCGCTTTTGTGAAGCCGGTCGGCCTGGCTTCCAAATTTGCGTGCGCCGTCGCTTCGATTATCAAGTGCATGTATATTGCGACGGTTTAAATGAGTTTGCCTCGCGGTCCAGAAACCGACAATCCCGCTTCGATCACTCGCGAGATTATCGCGGTGCTCGTCAATATCGCTCTTGCTCAATCGGCTTGAGATCTCACTCCTTCGTAAACTTCGATGGACCGAATAATTGCTCGTGCGTTTATTCGCATGATTAACGGGAGTTTCGAATAAATTATCGCCGTTTAGATTCGCTCGTTCCGCCTTGAAACTGACTTCATTACGATCTCGTCGACCCCTCGTCGGATAACTGACACTTGGAGCCTCGCGCGAATCCAACTGATCGATCGGAACGTCGATTAATGCCTCCTCGGCATCGCGATCGTGAACGGAACTCTCGGGTAGATTGCTGGCACTTCGGCGAGGTCCATCTAAAATTGTTACGCTTGCTTCATTACCACTATCGCGAAAATGAACTTTGTTCACAGCCTGATTCATCAAGTAATAAGGAGTAACTTGAAGCTTTGGCACGTCATGTCGTTTTTTAATCAAATTACTCAACCATTTCTTCGCACTTTTTTCACGCTGCTTCATACTTTGAAAATTGCTTCCGTTACGAACTTGCCGAGTTTTCGCAGGATTACTTAATCGATCGTCAGATTTCCGTTTTGAATAATTACTTGCGTGTTTAGAATACACTCGATCGTTAACACGGCTTGCGAAGATATCATCGTCGAAATAAGCTCGTTTTGTCATCGACGGATCGAGTCCATCGTGGTTCCACTGAGTTTTTAGCGAATTACTGGGATGATCGTCACTGGCCGCGTCGCTAGCACTTTGACCAGCCATGCTTGAGGCTTCGTTTTCGCGTTGCATCCATTCCGGGATCACTCCGGTAGCGCCAAGGTCTCTCCACTCCGAGTGTCTCCGTATTTCGAGGTAACGGGGAATCGCGCTCAGGTCACGGCTCTGGGGCCTCGTCTTCTCGTCACACGTTAAGGCTGTGCGGAGTGAGGTAAGGCCTAGAAGGAGAAGGGTCAGGCAGTGATGTGCCTGAAGGGCTCCGGAGGAAGAGAACAACAGGAGGAGACGAGAGAAATGCCACTGCGTGCGGACGCGCGTCATAATCAGTCGTCGATTCTGTGACGACTCGAGGCGCTCTTCCGGTTCCTCCTCATCTGCAAAAGAAGAGATCGTGTCGTGAGACTGAGTCCGAATCGTCAGAAATCAAAACGATAGAACGCGCGTTATTATTATTACACAGACAGTGAATGCAATTGAAAATAAAAGGCTATTCGTGGATAATCAATTTTTGTCGAGCTTGATTTTGCAAGTCTTTATTTTGCAATTTTAATTTAGAGATGCACTTAACCCGAGAATAAACACTTGAAATATTTTTAGATTCCAATGATGGAAAATATAAACTGTTATGAAATATCGTTTGATATACATTCTTTTAATAACTATTCTTTATCTTTAAATATGCAATTTCGTCGAAAACTTGCAATAAAAAAGCGTATATTAACTAAAATTTTTATTTTAGAAATACTAACATATTTAACGTATTTATTTTATTTGATATTTGTTTGGTTTCTATTTACTTTAAAACAAATTGTGATTAAATTTTATGTTTATAAATGTTCTCAACATATTAAATAAAATAAATCGGAAAACAAACAATAATATACAATACGTTGTTATTAATAATGATTTTAACTTTAAAATTAAAATTTAAAAAAACACTCCAGATACTTATTTATGTTAAAAAATCAAGTGACTAGTTCTCTGAATTAACATTATATTTATACAAATTATTTTTTGCAAATATTTCCTCTGCATATGTATTACCGTAACGCAATAGGATGAGTGTTCTTCGTAATACACAAAATCAATATCGAGATCCATACTTTTTATTACGTTCTTCTTTTCTATCTCTGAAATCGAAAAAGTACTTGCGGATAAATCAGGTAACGCGCAGTACAGACAAGTAAGTCGTAAAACTATTTGAGCCTTTCGCTATTTATAGGCAAAAAGTTTATTCGCTTGTATTACAGATACCACTCTCCAACTCTCCAGCATCAAAAGCTTTCGTATATCTCGCGCAAAGAAAAGTTTTGTTGTTTTTCTGCAAAAATTTTTTATATTTCAATCCGCATTCGCAAAACTCTTACCTAAGACTTGTTTTTGTAACAAAGGAATATTACGCGTGTATATAATAATACGCCCTAATTATAATTTACAATAATTATCGAAATATTATAGTGATCGTAATAAAGCTCGTCTGTGTAATTGGAAAATAAAGTAATTTGCTAACGGAAATATTCATACGTAAATTCTCGACCGGCTAACTCGATATTACCGTCGGGATGATTTTACACTTGGAAGATTCGACGTTCTCAATTCCAAATATAATAGGCTTACAGGAATGAAATAATTTCATTAAATTGGCAAGCAAGCACAAATGAAATTCAGATGGAGGATATTACGTTCCAGAAAATATAACTGTGACACTGTATTACATTTACGAGCTACTTTGGGGCTTCCCTTTAATTACGCTAAGAATTTAAAGCTTACCCCGTATCAAAGCTCGTTAATCTCATTTCTTTTTACACGGATCTTGCTTACACTTGCGTACAAAACGAGTGGTAATATGTAGATTTAAACTTAACATATATTCTTGTATTTTATTTTTCAGAATGCACGAATAAAATTTGTTTACGTTAAGCATTGAGGTTAATAAAAATATCAGTTATTATTAAAGTTATTATTAAGTTATAATATTATTTATAACGAATTCATAATATCTGACGTGTAATTAAATAAGAAATCAATATTCATTTTTACGAACAATAGAACGCGCGAAATGTCTAACAATATCGAAGTGTGTTTAAAAATATGCCATGAGATAAAATTGCGAAAGAAAAACGATCAGACTAAGCCGACCTAGTAATTTGATTCCATCGGCACGTAATGGGGTCTCAAACGAGATTAGAGAAGTCTTCGGGTTGAGCGCGTTTTATCTACGTCGGTATTACGGGCGGTCAAGACGGCGTGTAAAAAATTATAAAATTTGTGTAACAAATGTAACAATTATATGACAAATCTATAGAAATATGCCTGGTCTTATTGTACAAATACGAACCACAAGAAGGTGGTCGACATCTTTTACAATTAAGATAAGTCGATGCTCGCAGGTAAGTGTCCAGCGGCATTTATCGCCCCTTTGTCGCAGTCGAAAGATCCATTAAGACATAATGTAGTTACACGGTAGTATCGTGCGCTAGTAACGCTGTTAGCTCCAAACTCTGTTATGAAGGTACACGAAATGTTTCGTGAAGCTCGGCGGCTGTCGACCCTGCCTTCTTTCGAAGAGACGGAAAAGGAGTTCGGGAGTTATAGCATGTTAGCACGAATCTCATTTTACGTCTTGTAATTTTGTCACGTTACTTTCTTTTTCATCTTGAACCGGAATTACGAGATTTTGCGAATGACGCTTGTCACCGAAAAAGTGAACTGCTTATTTAGTAAAACGTACATTTGCCCTTTGGAAAACTTCGTCGCGTAATCTGCTTAATGCTGGCGCAATGTAGAAACAACCACGGTACGAGAATCGTAAAAGGTAGTTTAACGGGCTGACTAACTTTTCACTCGGGCAATGAAATTGTTGACCTCGCTTAAATATTTTAAATACACATTACACAACTCGACAAGGTATAACAAACAAAAATAACAGGACAAATGTAATTAATTCTACGCATATATTATTATACCTCTGTCAATCTGTTGCTCTTACAATTTTTACTTATTTATTTTTATAAAATAAATTTTTTTTAAATATGGTCTTAGAAGGTATAAATGAAAATTAAATTAAATTATATTCAAATAAAAATTGGTCTCTCTCTCTCTCTCTCTCTCTCTCTAACAATGTCCAATCTATCATATCGTTTTCATTATATTTCCATTACAATTAGATATATGAAATACCTATGAAAGCTCGATACATATACTGTACATTCCAGATGATTGTCAGATTTCAAATGAAGTTAATATAAACCGGTGACAGCTAACAAAAAGAATGATAAATGATTGAAAAATATTAATGTCGGAAATATCGATAAAGAAGAGTATATTTCTTCTGTAAATACAATATATTTTTTTGCTTGCAATCAACTATTAACTTACAGATCGTATGAGTCTTTTGTATTCTTTCCTCTAATTCCGAATAAAAAGTTTCTCAATAAAAAGTTAAGCATATCTAAGAAAATTGTACAATATTCTAAGTATAATAATTGTAAGAAGAAATTGAAGCTTATACAATTTAGAACAATTAATTAAGACAATCTATATCGAGATCTAGCGATAGTAAGTGTCTCAATCATGTCTATTCACTTTTTAAATTGTACACGTTAATTTATTTTAATACTTTCTGCTACAATCAATACAGTTTCATTTAGTCGTGTGCTATTAATCATGTTCAATAGTCTTTTCTTCCCTTTTTTCTCGTCGATCTTATTAATCATTTTATATTTATGAGCTACAATTCTAGGCTGTGTCATTATTTATTCTGTCGACCAGGAGTATTATCTTGCTTACTATAATACAATAAAACTGCTTTTACTCCAATGTTTTTTCGCGAATGGTGGCGCCGATATTCCTAGAACTTGTCCATTGACATAAGAGCGGAAGATGCGGGGTCTTGCAGAGGAGTAGATATCCGTCGAACCTGACCTACCGTAAATTGCGGTCGTGCGTCCCACGTATGTCTCAGTAAAGGGTGGGTGGTGGATTCAATTCGAATAGAGAGATGGTGAGTGATGTGTTATAGGACAGATAGTTCCGGTATTTCTCCTATATGTCATCCATACCGGAAGTCGGGGATATGTGAGGTGTGTTTGATCAAGAAATGTCTCAGATGCTTGATAGTGTCCGTGACAACGATGTCATGAAGTCGGAAATGCTCGCAGATATTATTGCGCGCTTACAAATTATTTAGCAAATCATTTTCAAACCATTGAACTTTGCGGAAATTATATTGGCGCAAACTCGTGATTACAAATCGTGATTATTTTTTTTATTTATGATACGACTATCAAATCTGAAAATTCTTGGAGAGACTTAAATAAAAATTTAATAAATAAAAATGATTATGGTGAGAGTTTGTGTTATCTCTGGTATCCAGGGAGTCACTAAAGGAATTTCTCCGAAATTATGTGTAGGACGTGAATATATCGGCTTCTCAAACATCTACTTGCATTGAAAACTTACTGTAATAAACTAGATCAATCAAACAGGCAATGAAATTGAATATTTATTACACTATGTCAGGTATTTTATAATTGAGAGATTGTATCTTAATGTAAGGTCAAATTTTTTATGCTTTCCGTACGTTAATAAAATATTTCACCTAATTTGTCAATGATATTCAACTTGTTCTAATGACAATACACAAGCCTATTTTTCTATATTTCTATATTTGTTCTAATAATTTTATTAGCTATTATAATGTTGTTTTTAGAAATTATAATTTTAAACATGGTATATACATATACACGTATATTGAAAATAATTAATATATCCGTGTTTTAATCTGTGAAATTTTGAATATATGGATAATATACGAGAGTACTGAAATACATGTCCAATCAAATGGTTTGAATATGCAAACGGACACAAAGGGCTTAAATAATGGCTACATAGATACTCAATAAATTGCAAACACAGTTATTGTTTCCTTTTTTACTTGTCACTGTAACAGCTACATAACCGTTCTATATATCTAATGAATTGATACGTTTATATTATAATCTTTGATTTCTTATAATCTTAAATTATTGACCGGTTGAACATTACTATTACTTGGACATTCAATGTATTAATTGTGTTCTTGATTTCGTCGTTGTGAGGTGAGTTAGTTAGATAGTTTCGAGTTTTCTTATTTTTGGTTAACAGTTACAATATATAAAAAATATCCTAGATGGAGACTTTCTGTTAGCACTCAGCCTTGTAACTGCAATGGTCAACATTTATTAATGTTGAGTAAGAATCTTACCTCACCGCAGACTTTATCATGAGAATAGACAGCATAATAACATCTTTTTATCGCTGTAACATCGACAGAATACGAGTGGATTAATTGAGATTCACTTATGGTATAATAATTCGTTCCCATTATTAACTTTATCTGCTAAAGTGGCTCAAATATGAGCCGAAACGTACAGGTTTTCAATGCAATTTTAATGTAGTTTTCAATGTATTTTAGTAATGTAATTTTTTAATATAATTTATGAACACGTGACACTTGCATAATTATTTCTTGCGACGACTTCTATTGCCTTGTTATTGTAATTTACTTATTATTATTATACGCAACGCATGAATATCCGTGTATTTCAATACACAGTTACACGCACTGAAAGAGCAATTTTGCTGAAGAATCTAAAAATTTTGCTAAATACAGATTTGAAAATTAATTTTGCTAAACTATTAAAACAATTAAGTAGGACGACAAGATTGGTTGCTAGAATATCAAAATATTTTGCATCGTTCATCATGCTTAAAATTCCTGCAAAATTATTTTGATAGTTCAACAAAATTATTTTCAGATCTGTATATCTATCCACATTTTTAAATTCTTCAACAAAATTGCTCTTTCAGTGCGTGTATCAAAATATACAAATACACGTGTACACTTATATTTATTTTTTGTTATTGTAAAAATAATGTTTTTTTTACAACAAAATTTTCCGAGAGCAATAACCTTTAAATAATCTACAAAGAAAAACTCTTTCTCCTTAACGATTGTAAAAAAAACTTTTTAGAATATCATTTTTTGTTAAGCAGTTAATGGCTGATTGAAGGTAAATCTAGAGAAGATTCTGTCCGTTTTGTCTGTAGCTTACAAAACGTAAAGGAGATAAGTAGACAACTAAAAGGAGAAGAGATGCAAAGAAGCTTCATGAGAAACTTAGAGGAATGAATAGATCCAGACCTTTAAGTAACCTTTAAATAATCTACAGAGAAAAACTCTTTTTCCTTAACGATTGTAAAAAACTTTTCAGAACATTATTTTTTGTTAAGCAGTTAATGGCTGATTTTGAAGGTAAATTTAGAGAAGATTCTGTGCGTTTTATCTGTAGCTTACAAAACGTAATTTTTATAATATATATCGATTACACTTTCAATTTACAATATATTCTTATAAATTGTTTTTAGTCAATTAGCTGATTTTACAGATAAAATATTTTATTTTATATAATTATATATATAGATATAAATATTGTATCTTTTAATAAAATTGTCAGTCCATTTTATTATATTTCAATTGAAGTAATGCTTAATGCGGAAATGGTTTGGTAAATTGATGTGTTCTCTAAACTTCTTGATAAACATAAATGTAGCGTTTTCCAACGAAACAACCTATAGAAATAAACAAATCCGACATGTAGTTAAGATTAAATTTGAGATTCTACGGAAATTTCATTAAAGTGGTCAGATAAGCATGGATTACAAGTTGAAACAGTTTCGCTTCTCGATTCCTTATCGTCCTATAATGCTATTTTACGAGCTAATCGACATCTGTTTCAATGTACGCTTATAAGTCATTTAAATCTGGATTAGCAGAATTATTTTGAATTGATATGTCGAAGGTTGCAAGTGACGCTAAGAAGTTTATCGCGCACCTGTCCGATTTGCAGCTTTGAATACATTGACATCTTAATGCACTATTAATTAAATCGTTATCTATGAGAAGCTTAATAATCGATAGATGTATTTTACGTGCTGATGATACTCGACATGCGATATCGATCCTCTTTCAAGAAAATGGGAAAATATCGGCGGCGAATACTGCTGTCGAGGAATCCATGAAAACAGTTGGATTTCAGTTGGATATCTCGTATGTTACATGAGGGAAGTTTTTAGTATAGTTTGCTTCAAAATATTGGAAGATATTGAGTTTCTCAATCATACCAGAGGAAGCTTCAAGTGAAGCGCGCGTTTTCTCACACATGAAGCACTGAAATGCAAGGAAAATCTGAGAAGGGCGTATGGTCCTCAAGTTCGTTGACGGTTTTAATTTTCTGTGAAAGACAAGTCAGCGGAGTTAAAAGGAAAATGATTGCAAGCGAATAGGTGGTTCTGTAAGATACACATCTCGGAAAGAATGGTTTTGTTGAAGTTTTTAAAAATTTGTCTATATATAAATCTGAAATCAAGTTAGACAAAATAATTATGTAGGACGATCAAGCTAGTTGCTAGAATATCAAAACTTTTTGCAGCATTATTCATTTATATCTGAGTTTTCTACGTAATTATTTTGATTGTCCAACAAAATTATTTTTAGATCCGTGTATCTACCTAAATTTTTTAATTAAAAAAAAATTTTCAAATAAGTTTTGAGTAAAATTGTTTTTTTCCGTGTATATTTTAGAAATAAATATTACATGAAGAACACGTCGCTGGCTCTGCGTTATTATGAATGAACTAAGAAAGTTATGTAAATTTATTTGAGAGTTGCATCAAATTAAAACGTTCCCTTTGCCGACAAGATTATTATGCTTATAAATTCAATTATTTTTCAAGTAATTTCTCCATCTGTAATTATAATTACTATATTTGTTCACATGGAAATACATTCTATAAAATATTAATATAAACAATTTGCTAATTGCTGAAACTACAATATAAATCTGCAACTGCCATCAAGCAGCTCTATATATATAAATTGCAATCCATTGATCATTAAACAAAGTGCACGCATTGTCGTCGGAAAATATCTGTCGATACCCGTTGAAAAGTACCTTCGATAAACGGATTCCAGAGACAAAAAGGAACGCGTTAAATACCAGGTATTTATTGCGTGGTACGACAGATGAATCGTGATTCTCTAGAGTTGTTAAAGTCGACGTTCTGGCCGCTTTAAGATGCGTGACTGAAAAGGTAAAGCAAAGCGGATAAGCGAATTACCGTAAAGTTGTGCGGCATTCCCCTCCTGGCCACATTTCTCTCGCGCAATTTCGGTTTCACCAGAAATTGATTCCGGCGCGGTCTCTTTGCTAACTTTCGTAGGCGGGATTCCTTCCGATTATTCCGTTACCTCTTTTGAATTCAGCTGGACGTCGTTTTTAACATTCAACAGGGATTAGCATTCGGCGGTCCAGCTACTTCTCGCGATTAATCTCAATGTCCACTCGATCGTTTCGGGGAAGTGTCACTGAAACTCTTCATCATGGCGCGTCCAATTTGTGTATCGTACGACACATCCAATTTACGCACTGGATAGGGCGTCCAATGGAGCTGCCGCCCTTTGATCCCACAGGATCGCCCTCTCTGATTATTCCACGGTAGTGATTGTATTTCAGGATTATCTTGACACTGGTCGGCTAGTATTGTTGTAACTAAATATTTTTGAAGCACTCTCGAATATCAAGGTAGTGTCAAATAATTAAAACAATATAATCAACAGTTGGACTTTCATAGTCGATATCAGATAAACGCTTGAACATATATCTTTCACATATCAGAATTTCGAACAATGTTGAATCAAAAAACGAATCTTTTACGAGTCCTTAATTGTCTCGGGTTTGCGGATTGCGTTATTCTTCGCAGCTGCTAAATTTTCAAATGAAGCAACGTTTCAGTCCCGGCGAAGTGACTCGCACCGCACTGGCAATACTATTTTCGGGAAAGTTAGTACAGAGCCGAAATTCCCCGCGTTCAATTTGGCGGGTAAATTAATGAAACGACGCATCGTGTCCCTGGGGCTTATTTCAAACATGACGCGTGTGCTTTCGTCTAAATTGCTAACTATATTTATTGCCCTTTTTTCTTTTTCTCTTTCTATCTCCCAACTGAGAGGAGCAAGCACGATGACGCTGTGATATGACGTTCGATTTTTTTTTCACGATGCAACCACTTGCTCGTGGTGCAAGCTTCCAAGGGTGCTCGCGTATGCTGACGGGTGGTCTCTCGGTACCGCTCTTGCTCAGAGCGATACACCGCGAAGGAGCAACCGCGTCGCGTGGTGGCGGTCCGCGCACTGTTACCCCGTAATATTCGCCAACCCTTGTCTGCCAGGAGGAGTTTTAGCGGCGGTATCGGCTAACGCGCAGCCGCTCGTGCTTCCTACGACCCTACGCTTGAGTACACGAGAGGAACCCCTTCCCCTTTGTCTCGGATCCCCGGAGGGCGCAAAAGATTCGTGTAGATCCTAGATCCTTTCTTTAATCTCGCTCAACGAAGCGTGGTTGCTGCCGTCAGACATTATGACACTCGAACATTCGGTAACACATGCGTCACTCTTCATACAAGAAAGTTTCTTTCGTTCGAGTGGACCTTTGTAGCTTTGGACCTTTCTGCACCTTCGTAGCTTCGGGACTGGCAGATGCAGCATCTCGATTCTGCAACTCTTAACAGTTTAATATTGTTATATTGCCGTTATATTATATATAATAAGAATGCTGTGCAAAAAACGATAACATAACGACGTCGAATTGTCGCTAAGAGTTACAGAATCGAGATACTGAATATCATATTCCAAAGAGAGTTTATGTTCTAGCGAGAGGATAAATTATTGACGTGATTAATTCTGGGCTACGATTTTAAACAGTAATATAGTGTAATTAATTATTTATAGAATTATATATAATAATAATCATTCCCCAACAATTTAGATATTAACCGTTCAAAATATAACAAGGGTCTGCATAAAATATTAATTACCCTATTATAAGAATTTCAATTTGTTGTACGCTTTTATGATATTAGAAACTATTAAAACTTGAATCCTCTTCGTCATTTTCTCATTAATTAATGAGCCAGTTTCTTCATCAATGCCCAGGAGCAGATGAAACGAACGAGGCTGTATTAGAGATGTACAGAACATCATTTCCTATTCGGTAAAAGCTTGCCCGATATTTTCGTATTCAAAGGAATAACTTCTTAAATGTCTTGATTGAGGAGAACTCCTCAATTACCACAGCTGCCCTGAAAGCTTTCCTCTTAATCTCGCTGCGATTAAGTTTGTCTCAGCACAGTTATTCACGTAATGAGAAGTGACCCCTGCGAAAGTTCTGAAACGGCAGTCGAAATGGTTTAGGTTTGCAGGTCACCGTGGAGGAAAATCCAATAAAAAAGTAATAGATCGTATTCTTTTCATTGAGAGAAAGAATTTTGTTAATTTAACAATCAGTATCTTTAACAAGTGATCTGTAAATATGTGACAACAAATTGGTTTGTTTTAATTGCTGCTAGTCTGCTATACACTAACTAATTATTAGTACCAGAAGTAAACTATATAGAATCTAACCTATCTTTTGAATAGATTTTTGGATAGACTTTAGGCTCGTTTACATAGAAATCGTAAATGATCGTGGAGTCTTAAATCGTAGGAAACTGACTAATCACAATCAAATATAGGGAAAATACTTGACTAGAATTGGTCAATTTCTTACTATTTGAGATCCTACGACCGTCTGCGACTTCTATATATATGAACCTCTTAAGGGTCCTCTATATAGAAGACGTAAACGGTCGTGAAGTCTTAAGTCGTAGGAAACTGACCAATTCTAATCGAATATTCTCCTTATATTTGATTGTGATTGGTTGGTTTCCTACGACTTAAGACTCCACGACCGTCTACGACTTCTATGTAGAGGACCCTTTATTTGCAAGCGATTATCGATTATTTGTTACGTTGACGATTATTGATTATTTGTTACATTGACGAATGAGAAATAATTAATTTGCAATAATAACTAATCAATCATTTTTTAAACAAATATCGCATTTGTTTCCCCTTGATTTGTTCCTATAACCATATGATCTAGCACTGAGAGAAATCATTTCTCTCAGTGCTAGATCATATTCAAATCATTTATAGTAAGTATAGTAAAGTATATTGATCGACGATTTATACATAAACGAGAAAAAATTTGTTGAAAGAACTAAAATTAAAAACTTCATTGATTGAGCAAGTCTACAGCTAAGAGCGTCTGTAGAATTTTCCTAGGGGGGGGGGGAAACTATGAGATTAAAAGAGCCAATTAGACTGTTATTAATCGCTAAAATTATTATTCAATATTAATACATCTAAATTACAATTACAGACGACGTTTTAAACCTGAATATCTTCATCAATAAAATTAATATTTGTCTTAAATATATATATTTGTCTTTATATATATAATAGACAAAAACGGATATATTTATATATGTATATATAAATATATACATATAAAATCTCGCTGTAGGTCAAATATTTTATTATATATTATATAATAAAATATGAGTTGTTCTTCCTTACTCCCGTATATCCGTTTTTGTCTATAAATTATTACATTGATCTGTCTTGAGCGTTGGTTATTTTTCGATAGCTCTGGTAACCAACAGAGAAATCATTTGATTTCATTGCCAACGTGATATCAACTATCAACATTCTTTGATGGAATCCTTGATATACTTAGAATCCTCTCAGAATCACCAAATAAGTATATTGTATATGATTGTGAGAGGAATCTAAGTATCACGTCGGCAATGAAATCAAATGATTTCTCTGTTGATTACCAGAGCTATCGAAAAATAACCAACGCTCAAGACAGATAAATGTAATAATTTATAGACAAAATAGAAGTAAGCAAGAACAATTTCTGTCTTATTATATAATATATACACTTGGTTGACAGCGAGATTAAAAAGAATTTAAGATAAATATAAATTTTACTAATAAAGTCTACATTTAGGATCGTTATTAGGAAACGTCGTTTGTAATTTCGATGTATTGATTTTGAATAATAATTTTAGGGATTAACAATAGTTTAATTATAGTTCTTTTATTCTAATAGTTTATATATTAATTTTGAATTTATATTCATTTGAATCTTAATTATATTATCTATTAATTGATAATAATAATGATAACGTCTTTATTACACAACTCTTTTTACTTATTTATATTCACATACATATGTTTGTGTGTTGTATATACTTACACACATAAGCTTGTTATTATTATTAGAATATATAGATATATAATTATACCAAGGTATACACCTTTTCGTATTGAAAGCTTTCTTACCATGACTCGAGATCTGTTCTTTATTCCTGTACTGTCTGAACTGGTGCATACAGTGCAATAAGTTGAAGCGATGTATTAGCGCATTCAATTGGAAGCACTCAGTGCGCCCTGGTGCATGTTAAAGCCGTTGTACACTAATTTAATTTGAGCATAAAAATAAAATGCAGATATTTCGAATTATGAAATACATATTTTACCTAATACTACAATAAAATGTATTTCACGATTTAATTGATTTCTATATTTATTTATAAATATATCTTTACGTTATTTTGTGTACGATGGCTTTAATGCGCATCAGTGCGTCCAATCGAATTCGCTATATATATGTTTCACTTCAAATTATTGCACCAATTCAGGTAGTGCAAGAATAAAGAATAAATTTAAGGTGTAAACCGAGAAAGAAAAATTGTACTAGAATAATTGTCGCCCGAGAAGGGGCAAATGCCCTTTTTGTCTTCCCTCTCCGCAGGATGCTCATATCTATAACAGACTCAATATATAGACAGACAGTCTTCTAGTTAAAGTATTTAAGTAGTAAAGTTGTACAACTGAATAAAATTAGCAATTATAAGTAGTCATATTTATTATAATTGTACAACAAATTTAATACAGCAGAAATAACTTTCTATGAAAATCCAATACCTAGATTAAAATGTTTAACTAAAATATGCTAGTTAAGATAGTACGTAATGTTGATGTTGTAATAAAGAAAACTTATTATATTAACGATTTTTATTGATAATTGTTTAGATATAATTTCTTTGCCAAACCATCAAATCTTCTTAGTTAAGGCCATTAAATGTACAAAAATTTTAGTCATAATCGTAAGGTCTCAAGTAAATCGATCAATCACAATTAAAATTGCGATCTCATGTTTCGACTGTAATTGGCCGATTTGATTATGGCCTTATGATTACGACAAAAATTTTTGTACAGCCTTTATAAATGTTGAATTCACGTAACAAGATACAGCTTTGCTAATATATTTATTTTCGTGATACGCATGACTTTGACGATAGTTACGTACGCATCGTACCGTCCTTCGAGTTCCATAAACCTCGTTCGGAGTTTGAAGGACGATAAGAACACGATGGTGTTTCGCTGCAAGTTTCGCCTACTTTATTGTGCCAATAATTTACTCGCAGCAAGAATAAAGGTGCTCCGCAGCCTTATGCCGGAGATGCATTCGTCTAATCTCTCAGAAATGAACCATGGGAGCTGGAATGTTCCCTCCTCGTTTCATTCGAGCAGACATACTTTCCACGACTGAAGTTTTGAATTGACGCCGAGCGACAAACAACGGACTTCCCGTCGATTGTTCTTGAAAAGTTCGCTGGATCTTCGAGGCTGCAGTTCCTGTTTAATGAGTAAACGAAACCGCCAACGTGCCGAAATATAAAGGCGTTTTAACCTTTCAGAGTTGAAGTGTGTTACTTCTTAAGCAATTAATATCCTGAAAGGAGTATTAATTTGTAAAGCGTAGCTAAGTTTCGCATTTCGAAGGAGTTCAAAATAAGACGAAGACTGTGAGAAACAGAACAAAATAAATTTCATTTTTTTTTTCAGGAAATAAAAACACAGATTACATAATATAATGCTGAAACAACTGTAATACAACATTTACGCAACAATTTTCTGCGACCCAACATTTAAATTGAAATTTTCTATCTACAAAGCTCGCATTTGGTTTAGAATGCAAAATGTAATTGTGTATGCAAATTAAGGCGAACCTCAAGCGTGAATTTGTTCAAATAAATAACTTTCTTGACAAGAAATGCAATTCTCACATCATTTTCAGAGAAACCAATGCTTTTCCAGCGACGTTATGGCACACGTTACCAAAATGACGTACTATCAACAAAATTGCACTCACTTAATTCTCATTAATAAAATTATGAATTGCAATTTAGCGCTCATCTTTTGATCAATATATAGTGAGCTAAGTGATACCAACGACAATAGAAAAGCGCGTGGCTTATAGCAGTATATAAAACCCCGTCTTTGTTGCCGCGTTATTGGCTTTTCTCGAGTGAAATGTACAGTTTCCGAAATGAATCGAGATTAAGTAGAACCAAAAAATAAAATTCTCCCGATTAATGTGATAAAAAGAGCAGCGCTTACTCTCGATATCTTTCGTTTGAGAAATTAATTATCGAATCGATTTAATCGCCACGAGATCTTAGTGGTCTTTTTCAGATAAGTGCCATTAGATGTTTATCCGCGTCGATTAAATGGCATCCTTAAACTACGCTTCGTGCTAAGTATATGTATTGCTTTCAGATCCTAGGATTTCGTTAGCGAGAGCTATTGATGGTATCGATTCTACCCCGGCATTTACAGTCCACTTTCGATCACGGGCGATGTTCGAGGCAGTGGAAGGGCGCGTATCTGTCGTCCGATTCTCTTAATTGGATTCGCTGGCGTTTCTAAATCTTACGAAGCAGCGGCTAAAATATGTTAAGTGCAATTATATGAGAACGAATTCTCCAGAGTTCTCTCTTTGTAGCCTTGGACACGTCGTCTTGGACTGAGGAAGGAGATCGATTGACTTTAATGTTTCTGTTTTGCTCCTGACTGACCATATAAAGCGATTACGTTAACCCCTTTAGGAGAAGATACAGTAAGGACAACAGAAGACGGTCGATTCATGGAATAATACATCCTTTGTGTCGCTTTTGAACTTGCAGGAGTTCAATTTGCTGGGTACGCTTCCGGCGGTCATGCCGCCCGCACTGCGTGTGTCCTAATCCTTACACAATGAACCGACGATGGAGCGATTATTCATAACGCTGCCGGATGGCACAAAATAGGTCGAATTATTCAGCAGTCCAACGAGTTGGAAATACCTCGGATGTAAATCGTTTGCTTGCGTTTGAATTTTATCTGTGGATTAAGCAGTTATTCCGCACGCACGCATTCGAGGCTTTAATGTCTGCGGGGATGCATTATTGTAATGCGACGCGTATGAAAATATCATTATTGTGCAGAATTTAATATAGAATGCGTCCCCTATGACATAAAAGAGCAAAAAAATTTTACTTACTAATTAAAAATCTGACAAAGCTGTACAATTTGTATATACAGTTACGTGTGTGTTAGCAATTTTAAATTAAAATCTCCTTTCGAGGATTAACCTTTAAGTGAGGTGGCCACAGTACCTCAGGTTTTTTTTAAATTTTATTCTGGAGAAGAAAAATAAAAACCTGAGTTTTGCCCAGGTGGCCAGAAATTATTATTATTATTATAATTAAAAAATTATAATTATGTCATATTATTTTTACGTTCTTCTATCTCATAAAAATATATAACTGATATATATAGGGGGAAGTCCCTATATCGTACCCCCTAACGTTTAAACAAAATTGTAACAAAAATACTGAAGAGATCAGAATATCTCTGTACTTACGTTAAACTTTGGTTCATTGGCAATAAAACAAAATAATATTTTTACAAAAATAAACATTAAATTATTGTTTAAATTAGATTTAAAAAAAAGTAGCTTTCGGTACGATTTGGAGACCGAGTCGTTAAATTGTACCACCTGGTTCCTAAATCGTACTTCTAATATAGCAAACAAGTTGACATTGCTTATTGTCATTTTGACATTAAAATAACATCTTTAACGTCAAAATGAAAAAAATAAACATTAAATTATTGTTTAAATTAGATTTAAAAAAAAGTAGCTTTCGGTACGATTTGGAGACCGAGTCGTTAAATTGTACCACCTGGTTCCTAAATCGTACTTCTAGTATAGCAAACAATCTGACATTGCTTATTGTCATTTTGACATTAAAATAACATCTTTAACATCAAAATGACGGTAAATAACGTCAGTTTGTTTATTGGAAAAATAAACAAAATTCATTTTAAAACTCATTTATTAATTTATTTTTAATTTCAAACTGAGTATACATATTTAAATATAGGTATAATAAAAACTTTTCTATCATAAAAACAGAAATTAGACTCTGTGTATTTTAAACTCATTTAAGAAAACAAAGTAAAAAGCAATACTTAAATTGGTTTAAGCTATCATTACACTATTTTTCAGAATATTAAAACCTCAGATATTTTGAAAAAATAAATTTTGGAAATAAAATCAATTACGGATTTTTCCGTCACAATAGAAAAGATTCAATAGAAAGACTCAATAGAAAAATTGAATAGAAAAACTCAATAGTTGATACGTAATCACTTTCTTGAGCACTTATTTAAACAGTTTTAGTAAATGTCAGAATTGTCACTACAGGTTTCGTGCAACCACTTAGAGCACCTGACACACTAAATACAGTCCACTGTAAATCCTTTTTATCATAATAGTAACCTCCACATATTGCTCGCGTCACTTGCGAAAATCTTACCGGTACAATATAAAGACCAGCGACAAGTACGATTTACCCAACTCTCTCTATTTTTACAAATTTCCCAATAGCAACATAACTTATAAATATTTTGCTAATTTGATGCTATACTTCAAAAGAATTTAAATATCAATTATAATCTCATGAAAAACACTATAATTCAATTACCCACCTTATCAATACAATACGTACTACAATATTTAGTAGAATAATGGCAAAATTGTGTAATAATAGCCCCGTTTGGATTATTTCGAATTCACTATGTCTAGTTTGAAATTAGCCTGGATTGCCTGTTTGCATCGAATCCCAGTGGCGAAACAGCGGAATTCCCCGAACAGTTTATCATTCAGTAAACTTGCGCTAGGTACCAAGAATATCATTTCCCGCTATACTGCGGACACCTAATGCCTTCGTCGATCGTTTATCGCCTCGTTGTGGGTCCGATAAGACGGCGGACGATCTGCGCGATATATGCGACTGCAACCATTGGATGAATTGATTACATAACTGTAGATACACGGTTAGATGCACTTGGTATCTGTTCTCGGTAGTTGTTAAAGTTTATTACTCTGATATACGCATTAAATAATGTTTGGAAGCATAAATAACACACGGAAAGAATAGTTTTGCTGAAGGATCTAAAGTTTTGCTACAAATCCAAAAGTAATTTTGATCCATCAAAAATATTTTGACGGAAACTCAAACTGGTTGCTACAATATCAAATTTTTTTGCAGTATCGTGTTTTAGTTTCCAGTATATAATTATTTTAGTTGTCCAACAAAATTATTTTTAAATCTGTATCAAAATTTGAGATCTTTTAGCAAAAAGTTGTATATTCTAATAAAAAACATACCCAGAAAAAAAACTATTCTTAAATCAACCATAATACACTCATAATAAGCAAAAATATTATAATCTTGCTTTAAAGATTTTAGTTATTTACAAAAATATTGTAACCTTGCTTCAAAGATATTAGTCTTGATTTGATCAAATTTGTTTTGATGCAAGTACTTGCTTTGCACTCAATTTAAGACTTGCTCAATCAAAAATCTTACATTAATATAAATTCATAATATTTTTCCTTATATCGGATAAATTATGGTTGGTTTAAGAATAGTCTTTTTTCCATGTACGCGAAGGAGAAAATAGTTAATCAAATTTAATCAAGTTTTTGATTAAAAAATTAAGTTATAAACAGTATTTATACGTGTATATTTAGATATTTTTTATCGGCATTTCAGTAAGAGTATTTCTAAAAGATTATCTAAGAATATTTCGCAAAATACATTTTTGAATTAGGTATTCTATTGTTGAATGCGAAAGTGAAGGATTCGTCGCACCGATCTTTCTTCTACATTTTATATTTTCATACACTTGTAAATTCAATGTGAACGAAGCACTTTTCTCTGCGTATTGCGATGTTTCAGAGATGTAGGCTCCATCTCGCAGTTTATGAAAAATCGACATCTGAGAGATAAATCTTTCTGCCATGCTTTATCCGTCAATTTTTACAATCTGAATTTTGAATAAAATCACAGGTTTGTTAAAATTCTGGGAACAATTTTCACAAAAAACTCTTATGGACCAATTCGTTTTATTATAGCGTTTCATCGATACTTAATTCAAATTTTCCATCAACTTCCATATTCATACGATATCTACTTGTTACGGCACAGAGAAAAATGAAGAATCATTTTCCTTTATAAAGAGAGTATCATGTCTCTTTGATATAATAGCAATTTGAGTACAAAGTAATTCCCGAGATATTTTAAACAAGATTATACACGATGATAAACTTCCGAAAGGACACTTTTATTTTTATAAAAATTCATCAAGTTGTATAATAGGTATGTATATCCAGTTGTATATCACATTGTCAATTATCCCGACTATAAATAATGGAGTTTTATATTAAATGTTTATTGTTAAGAAATATACAACTAATCACTTTAATGGATGGTGGTTTCGATGTGGTGGTAAAAACACGAAAGGACAAATTAGCATTGAGAAAATAAAAGTCACAAACGCAAATATGATTAAAATGGAATTTTTAAAGAAACATTTTTTTTATTAATTAATATAATTTATATTAAACAATTATATTCTCAAATTTGTTGAAAGTTACTTTTTTATGCACTTATAATTAACACATTTAATTAACGTCGCATTTTCCAGAATTCTTACTATTTAGACATTGTAGCAATTGCGTTTCAGGTCAACTAAAGTTAAAATTAAGTTTACCTAAAATTAGTTCAAGAGAGAGAGAGTTTTTTTGTTATCTATTTGCTCATTTCTTTTCCCTTGCGGCAAAATTCGTAAAAACTTTTTTCTGATGCAACTAAAAATGTTTACGTCTTGATATTTTTATGGAAAAAAGTACGTTATTTAATAATATTGAAGACCATCATTTGCACTTATCACTATATTTGTAAAAAAAGTACTTAATTTTAAGTTTTAACGAAGTAGAACCGCTAGGAAGAACAAATTTAGAGAGGCCAAATCTCGAAACCACATACGTGAGAGTATTGAATTATCAATTTCGTGTAAACTAAATATAGTTCCTGCATAAACTGAAGAACAGATCGCGTTTGCTAAACGTCATTATGAAAAGAGGGATGGATGCGACGCGCTCAATTATATTCTTTTCCAGCTGAAACTCGGTTTTCCTGACGAGGCAATTCGTTCTTATTTGCAGCCTAGGTCATAGCGAAATAACGTTCGGAAGCCGCGTCAATGTTCGAGAACGGATGAGATGGTAGAGTCAGCATTCATCTTAAATATTCAATTTTTTACTAATATAGTATCTCATCGGCAAACGATATCATAATCAAAGGAAAAAGATATTTTACCGAGAATCATTAATCTTTTTCGTTTTTCTTTCGTTGCGGAAGTTTGCTCAGGCTATGGTACGTCAGGATGAGATAGAAGAGAAAAATATTAAATTCGTATTTTTAAATATTTCTTGAATATCGTTTCGTCTTAAAAGCGTACATCAGGTAAAAATGGAGCTCGTAATTCGAGATGCAGGTGGTTCAATAGCCATGTTTGCTTAGAGAATAGCTGATTGTGGGACTACTCAGCTGAGAAGTCAAATAATTTTTCGTGTGGAATTTAGCTTGAGAAAATGATTAAAAGAGTAACATGCGATCAAAATATATCTCTTTAAAATTAATGTTTAAAGTTTTCGCCGAAATATATGTCATAGTTTAATATATAAATGTATGAAAAATATAAAAAGTTTACAAAGCGAAATAAGAAGAGTAGATGGCAAAGAATAGATTGCTTTCGATACTTGTTAAAATGGTTTGGAGTAAGATAGATAGAGATAGTAAATATCAGTAAAGCGTGAATTGACGTAGAGAATCTCTTTATAAGAGATTCTACAATAGTATTAAATCTTGTATAATATCTAAAATTAATATTTAATATTTAATGTTTCTTACGACTAGACGTCACTATTATTAAATATTAATAATGACTGATTCTCAAGATTTATTTATTGAATCGTATTACGTCTTTCAAACCTGATTACATGAGTTTCGTAGTAGAAACACGATTATAAACGCGCTCTTTTCATTTATCTTGTACATACTTTATAAGCGGAAAAATATTATGGAGTCACTGAAAAGTTTGAATCAATTTTGATCAAGAAATATTATAATTAGAAATACGAATACACTATAATTATTAAATATTGATAATGATTGACTTTTAAGATACATTCAGTGAACCGTATCAGGTCTTAAAATTGATTTTAGATGAGTTTCTTGGCAGAAATGCGATTATAAACGCGTGTTTCCTTCATTTTTCTTCTACCAATTTTATAAATGGAAAAATATTACTAAAGTGAGTGAAATGGTTCGAATCGATTGATTTAAAAAGTTGAACATTTTACTGCTAAGTAGACACATGGTGTTATGACAGTCGCTAACATTAAAGAATACAAAAACGATTTTCATCTGAAAGCAATCGAAAAGTGAACGCAGGCGTGTGTGGGCCCTGTTTGCAGGATTTCAAGTGATTGCAAACAGTTCCTTTCAAAAGCACCGCTGGACGAGTTCCAAAACGTTGCAAACGTAACGAACGGAATGGTGTGGATTTTCAGTACATAGGAAGTCGGGAAACCATTTACGTGGCAAAAATATTCCGCGTAAACACGTGTTGCTCTTCCAGAAATATGTGTAGCTTTCCATCGATCGGTTATAGTGACTGAAGTGTCCAATCTCCGTCCCTTGGACGATCTTTTGAGCAGCTCAACCGTAATTATTTTACATATCATGTATTTAATATCTTTCCAATTTACTTTTGCGTCAATTAGCGGAAGGAGTTTACTATTTTCCAAGTAGTAGTGGGTGTTATTTAATTTGATACACGGAAAAAAATGTTGCTGGCTACAGCTAATTCTGATTAGCTGGAATTACATTAGTTACTGTAGCTATGAAATTTGCTAATATATACAAAGGATTTGCTGTTGTAGCTAGTATAAGGACGTAATAGCAAAGTATGCATGTTTGTTACAGATCAATTTATTTAGCAGCATGAAGTTAGTTGTCACAGTTATCGGATATGTCAGTGTAAAAGAAAATTGGCTCTACCACAGCTAAAAATGGTTTGTTGAAACTGTACTTGCTACCAAATTGTCTGCTACACAGAAAACGTTTGCTGCAATGATCAATAGATCGACATAATAGCAAAATGCTTGTCTGTTACAATGATAATATTTAAGCTTCACAGCTAATGGAAATTAGACCTCGCAGATACGACGTTAGGTACCTATATATTACGACTGGAATTTAACTATCACACGTAAATTTTTGCTGCTGCAACTAATCTTTTTTAAATATGAATACGTATATTTTATACAAATGCTTAATATATCTATAATCAGACAACGGTAGATCACGTCAATTCTGATTCTGGCTCAGAGTACGAAAGATTATATTTTGACTATTCCAATTTTATGGAACGTTCCGCGCCAGGAAATTTAACGGAAAGAACGTACGATCCTTCGTGACTACAAATAATTCGTTCGATCCTGCATCCGGGACTATAGATGCCGTGATTTCACGCGGTCTCTTTTCCCAGTATAGAATGTTCCCATATCCTCCATCAAACGCTCTCGCTTAGCCCATTTTAGGAGACGCTGTCTTCCGAGCGGAGTACAATTTCTCCTGGCGCGTCTCTCACGGTCGTCCTTTTCCCTTTCTCTCTATTGTATTTCCTTCTCCCTTTCTTTGCACCATTAATTAACCGAAACTTGGAAACGAACTGTCAGAGTCCCGAATACTAGAATGTATAGCGTAACATTAGAAAAATTCCCAATGTTCACTGAGCGTGCGGTGAAAATAACACCGCGCGTTTCGAGTGACGAAGCGACGAAAATGCCTGAAAGCATAGACGGAAATGGAGCTGCTTGACTTCCATTTGTTGTAAAGGATGAACAACCAGGCGGAGGGATAGACATTGGACATACGGACGGATGTAAGTCGCAATCGGTGTGTCAGCAAATCCGCCACGTGTATATTGCATTGTCGTGTAACGTGATTTTTATAGTCTTAGCAGGTCTTTTTTCTGAAGCTTTTGACACATATAAACGAGCCAAGTGTGATGTTTAGATACCCTGGAAATGGAGTAAATAGATTAGCTCAATAAAAATAAATGTTCGAATTGTTTTGCTTTTGATTACAATTTCAAATAGCATTATTAAAAAAAGACCCCGTATAATTTGACCAAAATCACTTTATCCATAGTGTGAGAACCTTTAATTACAATTAACTCATTTTTTTTATCATTCGTCTTCTAAAATCTTTTTGCACGACACAGAAGAAATAATAGCTTCTTAATTTCCGAGAAAAAGTTTTTCTCGGAAATTGTAAAAATTTTTCGTATTAATAATTCATTTCATATCTTCGCAAGTGAATACACGCAGTAGGAATCGCGGCGGTATTTTGTATTTGTCGATTGTGCATACTATACGTACGAAGCGACATTCGAACGCGAAATATTGAAATGGTATTGTTGCCGCAACAATACTCTTCCGGGAGCGACACAACGGATGCTGATAACCACAACCATCTGCGAAGTTAGTATTTATTCATGGCCAACGAGCGTGAGAGAGACGTTGGAGTTACAAGATATTGGTGTTGGTACATCTTATATAGTGATAGCGGATTTTCTTCTCTACGTTCTATCATCGAAAATTAGCTGCACCGAAGCTTAATCCGTTCTCTATTGTCATAATTATGGCGCACTATGCAATTGAAACATTGTGCATGCAATCACAATACTAAACATCAAAACTGTTGCAAAGGGAATGCGAGAAGAATGAAAGATAAATATATTTATTTTGATAGAAAATAGTTCTTAGTTCATGATATTTTAATTAAATCAACGCTTGTATTGTCTCATGTAATTCTTTTGTTATATATCTGCATTGTAAATATTTCTATACAAAAAGATTGCACTTTATTACAATTTAATACACTTGTAAATTTTTTTAAAGACTCATCTGATTATCAAGCTATATTTAAAGAAACACCATTCTTTATAAAATGACATAATTAAAAAAAAATAGTTAAATACATTGTCCTGGCAAGTCAATTAGAAGATTAAAATTCAAGGCAAAACCGACGGCTTTTATCGTCTCGTTAACACAGAAAAGTATTAAAAAAATTACAATTAAAGAAAAATATCTTTCACTGCAGAAACAACTCATCTTCTTTTGCTGTTATGTAAATTATTTTAAAATGTACTGTTTTATTTCCGTACATCTCGAAAAATTAATTGAAACGACGAGCGAATTTCAATTATCTAGTCATTAACGAGAGTGTTTCAACGTACGCTCTCACTTCCGTTACGAAACGTTTTACGTTTCAAATGGAAACACCGCAACAGTTCTCGAAACGGTTTAGTATACTGTAGCGTCATGTGACTTCTCAATAGCGTTGACGAGATACAGACGCAGTATGCTTCCTCTAAAGTTGTATACAAACTGTGATTAAATACAAACAAGAGATAGAGAGATACTCTGCGGGATCAACATGCATATTCGACGCAGGATATCTACATATAACGTCAGAACGAAAGTCACGAGAAATTGTTTTCGAACACCCGCGGTTCGAACATCGACGTATTGGAATTTCTTGAATGCGACCGCCTGACCCAGTGACTTCAAAACTTGAAGAATCTAGACGAGAAGATGTACATGAAGACGAGAAGGAAGAGACTTGAGGCTGCTGTTGAGGATAGCATAAAGGAGAAGAGAGAAGCCTCGAAAGAACGACCTCTCGACACTTTAGCTGACGTGGTTTTACGTGCCGGTATAATAGCACTCTTGTCTTTACCAAGATAGACCAAGCTCGAAGTGACCTACCAGTCTGCACCGAGCAACAGCAACGCAATCATTAAGTTTACTCAGCAAGTTTTGTCGCTTCAGTTGTATGCAGTTGTACGTTCGTGTATTTGCAATTTACATAGATATTTACAATTGTAGAGTACAGACTGTAGAGACACACAAAAACCGCGCCAATTAAATATTCCTATTTTAGGTAGGGTCCAATCTGGCGTTCTTAAAGTGTATTAATTTAATATCTCGTACACTTTAAATTTTCGGGAGTGAAATTTCACTCCAAGAAAAGTGATAGTTGCGCCAGCCCAACAAGAGTGAATTTCACTTCATTCAAGGAGTAAATCTCCTAATCCAACAATGATCAACTTTAATTATTAATATCTCGCTTTTTGGGGCAAAAGGACTCTTTTTTCTGCTAGATTCGTTTTGTGCAAAAATACATTGAATGATTTCATCAAGATTAGATGTAGGGAGGCTGAACTTAATATTAACTATAGAGTGAAATTTTAGTTTCTTCTTTAGAAGAGTGAAATTATTTACTCCGTAGAGAGAGAAAGAGAGAGAGAGAGACTAAAAAATTGACTCTCGCTTGAAGTGATTCTCCACTCTCTAAGAGTGAAAAATTCACTCCTGCCGTATCTACCATTCTTTTGGAACTTTTGGGAGTGAAATTTCACTCCTAAAAATTTAGAGCGTACGCGAAATCTTATCTTTAACGCGTCCGTCACAACTTAAAGAAGTTTGATAAAGTAGCCATTATACGTGTACACAACATTGTCGTCGTTTCGTATCTTCCGGCGATCAAGATTACTTTTTACGGTTCAGGGGATCAGAGGATCTGTATTAAATTTCGAACTCGAACATTAAATGTCTAATACCTACTTGTTTACACTGTTTCATTATCGATGTGACACTCTCCCTAAATTGACGGATATCTCGAGCACTCTTGTTGTTTAGATCTCATCAGCGAATATGGGAGCCTGTTTACATCGTAGAAATAGGGCGTATAACGAGAGCCTGTCGGAACGAATTATAATTGCTTGAGCATCGAGTATTCTCGAAATTGCACTATTATTAACGTCAATAGATCTGATCTCGTGCGGTAGTACGGAAGTAAATTCGAATCTGTATATTTACATAGCTCTCGATCACCTTCCGCGTTTGCACGTGCACGTTAATTAGCATCGGCTGATCAATGTGCTAATGGTCACTCCGTGTACAGCACGCACACTAAATGCCCAATCGCGTCAATAAATTAAGCATCGTGTTGCTACGATTGGATTTCCGTTACATATTTTATCCGGATGATCGAAATTGCACGTGCTTCGTAAAAGGAAAGAGAATTATTTATCCTGTTCACTTGTATATTTAATGTACATCTGTAATATTTCTATTTATTATGACATAATTATGAAATCTTTCTCTCTTTCTTTTTCCCTCTTCAAAATGTTGCCATTTCATCAGAAGAGAATAATGTGATGCTATCGACATTGTGCCATAAGATAGAACGCATCAAATATTTTATAAGATTTCCATTTCCTTTGCTCGAGCACTATTTTATATCTGATGAGATAGTGGCTTTATAAGATTTAAGAACGTTTAATCAGCAAATACGCGCACGCGAATAAACCTCAAGTAGATTCCAAAGAGTCAGATTTGTATTTTCCTACGTGCCGGTAATCTGATCATTGGAATTTTCTTCCCTGTCTTTATTCTTTTTCTCCTTCACTCTTTCTCTATCTAAATCTTGAACCGATATCCAATCAGATTCGATTGAAGGAGATTCCATTTATTTAGTACCTTTTTTATAATAAAGTTTTTGCACGTAATGACATAGCAAATGTATATGAGGTATAAATAATGTTTCTTTTTGACAGATAAAGATTGAAACAGGGAAAAAGAAAGAGAAAATGCTTCATCTATTTAGTCCGCAAAACACTGCCTTTCGAAAATGACTTTCCTATTTCAAGTTTATAAAAAATGATTACATTTGTATAAGGTTACATTTAAATGGAATGAATGAATTCTATCGAATGTAAATGGAATTCTACTAGCAGAATCTTACAGAGGTCCTCAAAGTAATTTCTTTTCTGGTTTTCTCTGGCAACATGTGTTTTATATGTACCAAATGAGAGTTTAGTGATGGTACACTCTGCCATATTGTCGAATCAAAAATCTGTTTATCACGTCAGACGATATTTTTGAATTAAGCGAGAATTACGCGATTACGGATAAGAACCAAAAGTCTTGAAGTAACTCTACGCGGTTAATACTGTCAGTATTAACAAATACTGACAATATTACTGATTATGCGTCGTTAATATTGATTGACGTAGAATATTGGCGATGATCTGGATTTTGATTCTCGATCAATATCGCTTTATTAAAATCCACAGTATATTAATATTATTATTATTATTATTATTATATTCACAGTGCAATAAATAATGTACGTAAAACAAAAATACATTGTCAATAATACTGATCGTGTATATGTTGTAAAAATATTGGTATATACTATCAGTATTACTGATTCGATATTACTGATCAGCATTATTGATCGTGTAAGGTCGCCTTTGGAAAGCGAGTTTTTAGGATTTACAGAAGAGCGATGCGGAACACATTGTGCCGTGTATATCGGTAAATAGGCATTTGTCCATTACACAGCACTTGATACTCCGCATCGTGTCTTCGTGCTTCTGGATTATTTACGAGGCGGATGAGACCTGACTCTCGTAACATTCTGCAGACTTGGATTGCGAGGAACTGTCCATTATTCAACAGGATGGCCTGTTTCGAAATATCTCTTCGTTGACGGATTACTTAATTCATATATTTCAAAGAACACTCATCGGCAACAGATATGACATATTTTGACTTGTGTTTGAACGAAGCATAATTGTCGATCGATTAATTTTTCATTAATAATTAATAAGAATTACTATAGTTATGGACTCTCGAAATTCAAATAATGTAAGAAATTAGGCAAATAAGAATTCGGTGCGGTACTTAATGCACAATCACTGATTATGTGTATATATAAATTATATAAATTATATTCTTGACTTGCCGTACACTCGAACGTTTCGACCGTCTCTTGGGGTCATCCTCAACGAGATCAATGAAGAAAAAGAAATATAATAAAGTTTTCACCCTCCTGCGTATCAAAATTTTATTATATTTATTTTTCTTCGTTGATCTCGCTGAAGATGACCCCAAGAGGTGGTCGAAACGTTTGAGTATTGACAGCAAGTCAAGAATATAATTTATATATACATGTAATCAATGATTGTGCATTAAGTACCGCACTAAACTCTCATTTGTCTAATTTTCTACATTATTTTTATTTTTCATCGTTGATTTTGCTGTAAAAAAAAATCAAAAGATATTAATCTTTAAGTGAGTACGTAGGGTGGCCACAACACCTCGGACATGTTAAAGAATTTTTTAAAATTGTAAATATGATTACACAACAACTTGGAATAAAGCCTTTTAACAGTCAAACTGGATCTTAGGTGCTTAAATAATTCAGTGCGAATTTATATTCCATATGTGTAGTTATTTAAATATATAGATTTTCTTTAAACCTTTGTTCTGGAAAAAGGAAATATTGCCTAGATTCCTAGAAGTCTTAAAATTTATTATTTTTACATTTCTCTATCTTATAAGGGTATAATTAATGTAAATTTAATTATAACTTAACCAATACACAAAATATAATCATAAAGTTAAAATTTTTTTGGAGTGTTCTGAGCATTCTACCTATCCACTTGCAAATCTTTAAACTACCTACACTGAGAAAAAAGTCAAAACATTTACAAGCAAGTGCTACAACACAAGCAAGTTCCGTTTTCTTCAATATATTTATTGGTTATAAAAAAATTTAACTGTTACTCCTCGTATTTAAATAAAGATTTAGTTCATTATAAAATAAACGTTATATCCTATAAATAAATTTTTAAGTATCTTTATCTCAATGTAACCTGCTTAAAGATTAAAAGGGATTAATAAGCTGCATTTAAAATTGTGTTGTATTATGTTGTATTAAGTACGTTTTTGTTAATCAATAAATATTAATTATGTATGTCAGAGTATCCGCGTCAAGCTGTTAATAACTTAACAATAATCCATGGTTAATGAAGAGCATTGTTTTTGCAAAATTGTCCATTCGGATTTCAATACTGATGAGAATAATTACAAAATTTTTATTCGCTTCAACAGCGAATGAATAACTGTTGCACATCGTTAGTAATATTGTGAATATATTCTGCATGATGTTACACACCTTTCATTACACTTGCATGCTCAGTCAATTGGGATCTCGTGTCGCTTTTCCAATTTTCCACGAGGTGAGTGTAGTCGACAGCGGCATAACGTGATTATCATACAAAAGCGATACGCTATTGGAGGTAAAATAAAATTGATATTTTCATTGTATTGAGTTTCCCAAATTTAACGAGTCTTTTGTAAGCTTCTCCTTTCTTTATTTGATAATTTTATTAGCGCAGTATTGTTTAATGCAAAGTAATTATACTTTTTGTCGTTTTCAATAAATTGCACAGTTTTTATAAGTCAAGATTTTTTTGCTGTCTGTGACAAAAAGACAGATTATCATTCAAATGCCGTGCTTCCATCTTTCATTATTTCCAGAAATCGTTTCCATCTTCTTTCCCAGACTCGTCAGTAGTAACTACCGTCGCAGCCAGACGACGGTAGTAGTTTACCCACGTTCGATCAGACAGTTATCCAACTCGCCATTCTCCGCTAAAGCAAAGGCGTGACATATATTTCTTAAAAATAGCTATATTTTTTATATTATGTACTTAAATTATATAAGGCAAAAATCTTTTAACGCAAATTTTATATACAGAACTATTTTTCCATTTTTTTCTATCCTCGTCTCATCTTAATACAATTTTTAAACAATATTAAGTGAATAGTTTTTATCACTTATTACTAGTAAAAATTTATTCACTAAGTATAAGCATATATTCAGGCCTATGACGGTTAAAGCTAGATCTTTTTTGCCTAAATAATTCCCAGTGAATTATCTATATCTTCAAAATTTATTCATAGTAAATAATTTTTATTATTCTGGTTGCAAAATTGTTATGAAAGATTAAATATAAGATTTTTGGCTATAAAAAATAAAAGATTTTACACCTAAAATAGACAAAAATATAAATAATCGATAATATATATTTATTTTCGTACATCACCTGTCATATTTTGATGTGTAACGATTTATTCAATTCATATCGACGTTAAGCGTTTAAAATAAACTGGATTACCCAGTTCTTAAAATAAGCTGATATTGATGAGCTACATATGTATTCATGATAAGCATCATCCCACATAAAACTATCGCTGACGTACATATAACAACCTTGTGCAAAAATTCATTTAGCAGTCTTCAAAAGAGAACTTTAAAATTAAACTAGAAAATGGATAAAAATATAAATAAACAGTAAATAAATTTTATTTTCGTATATATCGTGTTTCAGCTTGACGTGTAATAAATTATTCGATTCGTGTCGGCGTTTAAACTGAATTACTCCGTTCTCGGTTGATATTTTTATTGGAAAGCAGAATATTACGCAGTATTATTTCGATTCTGCGACGTTCGGCCAAAGTACTTCAACTCGCGACGTAAAATGAATTACGTCGTAAAATGTAAGAGCAGTGTCTTGTACTTGTCCAAGATAGGATGATGCATCATGACTCTGACTGCTCTGACGAAGTTTTCGTTGCCCTTCAGCAACATCCTTGGTTCTTTCGTCTTCGCTACTTTTGCGTGTCAAGGCTCATATTCTGGTTCCCATCCCCTTGGCCGTCATCTCTCGATCTACCCCTACTCGTCTCCTCGCGATGCACATCATCGCGCAGCAACAGTATCGGGGTAGTGCGTATTCGCGTTATAGCGACCGACTTAACCACTGGAGTACGCGCAGGCGTTCCACTGTCGTCGCCGGGCGGGAGAACGGGGAACGCTTGGGGATACGGCGAAATCCTGGCAAATCAATACGGCAATGTCCGCCGGTAACCAGGCAGTCGGGGCTCATCCTTTGCGAGTAACGTGTCGGAAGTCCACGCGCACGCTCAGTTATATCGGCAATACTGATTAGAACAGTCCATTGAATCAGTCATCTTCGTCTTCTTCATCGTCGCTGTGCAAACGCATCGATTCCTCTCATTTCCGCCTGAGCTTTGAATCAGCTTCACAAAGTGAAGTGTGCTAGTTGGAAGGAGAACGGTGGTACCGTCATACTTGAAGAAAACGGCTAACAGCCCTCTTGGGTAACTGACCTTGTGCAACAGCACGAACAGTTTCAGCTCTTGAGAAAAGGAGCTACTCGAGCAATTTCGTGACGAGGATCTTATAAACTGAAGTTATCTGCAACAATTTCTCATTTAGAGAGAAGAGATAGACACGCATATTTCGGAGCGCACGAGTCGTTTAGGGTCGTTTTACATTCGTCGTAGAAGATACTACGCATATACCGGAGAAGTTAGATAAAGAGAAGTCGGGTGGAGATTAGACGGTCTCGCGAGCTCTAATCAGAGCAGAGCCACTTGGTTGTTATTATCAACGTCACTAGGAAGATAGTCCGATCCCATCCCGGTACCACGATCGAATTAGTAGGGATTCGCCAAGCCGCCAGGCTACTACGACGTCTGGTAGGCGCGAGTGATTGGTCCTTCTGCACGGATTTACCGAAACACCCCCAAAACGGCAACCCGTCGTCGTCGTGGTGCTGCCGGGGCCCCGCCGTTAGCCGCGAGAGATCGCGAGAAGGGAGTTTGGGGAGATCGGCGGGAGGATCGGCCTGTTCGTACACGACCAGCACCGGTCACTGGTACGCCGCTTGCTGGCGGCCCAGTGAGATGGAAGAAAAGTCCTCTGCCCGATTCTCCGAATATCTGTTCGCCAAGATGGGCGGGCAGGACGTCTCGGCCTCTCAGGGTCCCCGCAAGGTGACCGCCGACACCAGAAAGTGGATGCGAGAGAACCTGCTACTCTTGGTCACCTTGTCCGGCGTACTCTTTGGCGTAATTCTCGGTGAGCGACGGAAATGTTTCTTTCTTTTTATTACGGAATACTAACAAAGCATTTTAAAAACTGTAGTTTCAGAATATTTTTTTGAAGAAGCTGTTTTATTTAGAAAAGAAAAGAGAACTTTTTCGTTAATTTCTAATTTTTAATTTTTCTTCTTTGCGTTAATTTCAATATAAATGCCGTACATGTAATTATTAAACAATATTAAATGAAATAGTTAAATAAAATAATATTAAGTAAAATTATTATTATAACTTCTAAATAATTAATAATACTTGATAATAATTTTGAATTATTTTGTACGATTGACTGTTGTTTGCAGGCGTTGCTGATGTTGAAAGACACAATAAGTAAAACAGAAATTAGGTAGAAAATAACTTGCACGATATAGAATATTTATTGTATATCGCAATCGTTAGTCGCGTTTCAATATTCCATCTCCTTACGTCAGCTATAAATTATGACCACCATTTACAATGGTTATCATATACATGATCTTTTTAGTAGTTCTATGTATGGAACTAACTACGTATTATTTAGATTTTAATCTTATTCAACCCAACAACAATTTTTTTCAGTCAGCAATTCTTTTATCACATCAAAAAATCTTAATGTCTCTTTTTACACTCATATAAAGATCTTATAATAATAAATTTATGCAAATGTTATAAATGATCGAAAAGCTAAATTAATCTCTTTAACAAAAACTTTTTATTCCGTAATATAACGCACACATATAATCATAATAAATACCTGTGACGTGTCGAATGTTTATAGAAATTTGACGTCAGCGGTAACACAATACGCTTTATGCTTACAATACAATTGAGCTTTTCGCATAGATCGATTTTACATGTATATCTCGAACGACCTAGTTCGAAATTATCATTTCGATTATGTAAAAATAAGCAACATCTTTTATCTCGTTAAAAGATGTTGCTCATCGAGATGTAAGGTTTCCTTTATAAATTTCATCATATTGATTCCTCTTGAAGCCAATATAATAAGGACTATGTTATCGCGTTTATAACACAGTAATGTACAGCTATTGTGAATATATTATTTGTTTATCTGCGAATGTTAATAAACGTTGAATTATATTCAATTAAGTGAGAATTGATTTTATTAGTTCCAGATGTACAGTGTTATAGAATTGAAATGATTTATTTAATTATAACTGAAATATAACACGAAGAACGTTTTATGAAATCATTAAATTACTTAATAAATCTGTACATTTGATGTAAACACACATAAGAATTAACGATTAGTAAAAGTATTAATAAAACAATCAATATACAAGTGGATGTTACAGCTACAAAAAATTTTATTTCTAACTTGATTCGGTATCTGATGGGCGAACGTATAACATCCATAGATACTTGTCTATAAGTAGAAACGTTGATGGTATTGTAATAATTTAAACGATGCCGCTCGATAGATCAGTCTAAATCAAAGCTTTCATTCATATTCTCTTTTTAAAGATGTAGAATTCAAGGTTACACTGTTAGTCCTCACATTGTCAATTTTTCTATCGGTTTTTTAATACAAGTGAAGCAATCCATTATTTGTATCACCTATCTCGATGAATGATTCATTTGAGAAAACATTATGCTTTATGCTTTATGGCCTTTATGAGGACGTAGATAGCTTATACAACTAATTACCATTAGATAGAAAAGAAATTGCTCAAACCTTCACCTTTTCGCCAACCGCGACGCCCCTTCTTCGCGATTGAATAATAAACCAATTGACCGTAATAAATTTAAATATAGTTCAAGGACAAGCATCCTGTAGAAGTTCTTAAGAGTTTTATACGAGCAAATGAAAAAGTAAAGTTTTCGTGGTGCAGAATCGCGGATTAATCTGATAATATCTCGTCGCAGGGTTCGGTTTGCGACCTCTGGACCTTGGAGACGATGCGGTGATGCTGATCAGTTATCCGGGAGAGCTTTTTATGAGATTGCTAAAGCTAATGATTTTACCTCTTGTAATCGCCAGCCTCATATCAGGTGAGCTTTTTCTCTCAGCTTGCATCATATACACGGTAAAGTGTACGTCGAATCGTAATCATTTTTATGTATCAGGCTCAGCGAGCTTAAACGCCAGGATGAACGGAATGATTGCCGTTCGAACTTTGGTGTACTTCATACTAACGTCCTTACTCAATGCTGTGCTTGGCGTAGCCCTAGTACTCGTTATTCATCCCGGTAATCCCGGCATCAGGGAATCGATCGGTCCTTCGCATCACGCGAGAGCCGTTAACATATTAGACAGCCTGCTCGATCTGGGAAGGTAAATTATATCTACGATGTCTCTCATCGCCCGATATCGATTCTGTCAATATCAATAATGCACACAGACTCTCTTGGAAGTTTTCCTATTAAAAAAAAACGGAAGTTCAATGGAGTATGAAGGTCAATACAGATATGTGAAACGATAGGAAAATAATGTTAATCAATTCCGATTTGTTTTCTTTTGAATTGCATTTAAGCGTCTCGCTGAATTTGTTGACTATCGTAGCTTTCGAATCGCCAACAAAAATAGGTCGAGCACTTCCGCTGCGGTACTCCACTGCGAAAACTTTGAGAAATGTGTGCACGATGATAACGCGACATTGAAATAATATCGATCTGTGATACTCTCGTCGTCGTTGAATCATTGTGGTAATACAGTTATCTAAGTCGGATTAAGGTCGTGGCATTTCACGAATCGTGAACTCAACTAAATGAAATTCATCGTGATCGCAGATACTACTCGTCTAGATGAAAATAGTTTATCGATCGTACGTGTTTTATTCACGCTAGGCGCGCTCAAAAAACGCCGTTTAAAAATCGCGCAACGCCCAGCGCGGTTCTCCAACGTTGGATTAAAATCGAGATATCGCGGCTCGGTTATCGGAAATCATTTAACAACTGTTCGCTTCAGTGACGCAATGTAAGATCGTTTTTATTGAAAAGTTGCCATAGCAGCTTGCGCCACTACTTAATCAATGTGTGAGGGCTATGAATAAAACGAAGGCCGCGGGAATGGCGTTATTTTTAAAGTGTGCAGCCCTTTCTCATGTAACACGCGAAGATTCTGCCTAGACTTATTTAATGTATTCAGTCTAATATTTGAAATATATACGATTTTGAATTAATGTTTTCGCAGGAACATGTTTCCGGACAATTTGTTTCAAGCAGCTTTCCAACAAGTAAGAATATCCCGATTCTTACGATATAAAAATGAAACGAAAAGAACTCGATATTGAATAATGACGTTGTTACAGGCGCACACAGTATATGTCCCGAAAAAGCAACCTTTCCAGAACGTCACCGATCAGTTACCAACGGCAGTCTTGGGGGATGAGGAATTGATGAGAGTGGTACAGTACAGAAGCGGCACGAACACTCTGGGTATAGTTTTCTTTTGCTTGGTCTTTGGTACGTTCCTGGGAACACTCGGCGAGAAAGGTCAGGTCGTTATAGATTTCTTCAAGGCTGTGTTCGAAGTCATCATGCGAATGGTCTCAACTGTAATGTGGTGAGTGTCATGAAAATTGGAAATAACTTTATGTCGCTTTATAATGGAATGAAAATGTTTGGCTTCCAGGATGACACCCATCGGCATTACCTCTGTAATAGCGGGCAAAATACTTGGCGTGGACGATCTGGTACTGGTGATGTCGCAGCTGGCGTGGTTCATCGTCACGATCGCGATCGGTGTGTTTCTCTATCAGCTGGTGATCATGCAGCTGATATATGCGGCCTTCGTTAGAAAGAACCCCTTTAAATTCTACGCCGGCCTGGCCCAGGGTACCCTCACCGCCTTCGCCATGGCATCAACGTGAGTCGTCGATCTTCGAACCCGAGCCCGACCTTGAGAGAATCCATTTCGCCTGCCTCACAGGGCCTCGGTCAACGTTGTGATCGTATTTTCTGACCTCGTAGCCTCCGTCCTTCATCGGTTATCTTCCGCAGATATTCTGTACTTCCTTCCTTCCATCCTTTTGTTTCTTGTCACGCGGACCTTTTCTATGTTTACGCGAAATGGAGCTGGTCTGTCGCGCGATTGATATAGTGCGAGTAATTAATTTCAAAACATTTTAACGCCGTAAAAGAAAATAGACAATGAGTGATACGTGGCGATGAAAGACGTGTATTGATCGAATCGATTGATGAAGACAATATGTTTCAGCCAGCTGGTGTGGAGGCTTTGCGAGGCCACAATCCCGATATTCCTTTCCAAATCATTCGAGCCAGCTTTACATAACTTTCAGAAAAATTGCTTCATATAATCCTCTTGCTTAGTTTCTATATAAAAACGTTGTGGAAGAGCTGGCCAATTTCCAAATTATCCTTATTAGTCTTTCTTCCATATATGACAATCTCTTTTAATGTTTGCTTGCGAGGAGAGCTCGCCATGCCACATGAGAAAGAGAAAAAGAGGGAAAGAGGTATGCAGTTCCGGGTAGCACTTAGAATGCTGATACTACCGGTTCCCGACTATCAAATCATACGAACTTCCGCAAGCTCGTAGCCAGATTGTTACGCAAATCGGAATTTCGTCGTCGTGCAAAATATAACATATTATTACGACAAATTAAAAATTACGGGATTACTTTCAAAATACAGCAGCGTTATCGCGAAAAGTGAAACTACTCGGCAGCGATGTTGCCCAAACCGGCGATCTGCTGACTCCGTGTTACCTGGACTGATTCGCGGTGTGGAAGTCTTCTAAGGATTCCCATAATCGGTATCTTCGAACTCTTCTCTCGCGATGGCGAGGAAGGGGAAGAAGAAACCGAGCCAAAGGAGACCTCCACGCCAAACCATACGATTAATTTTAAGTCGTTTTTAACAATGAATTGGCGTAACTGAAAAAATATTGGTTGCTTGTGCCGAGCTCGCTCTTGCAGGTACGACGAGGATGTCGATGACCGGCTGTACTCCTGAACAACGTGCGATTATTTATCTCTCTTGAATAATTCATTTTTGAGAGTCACGCAAAGCAACGATCATTTTTTCAGTTCGCACTTACGAATCAAATTCAGTTTGCACCTCTGAAATCCTTCCTTTCTTTCTTTCAGTCCAACATACGTCTAATTCTAATACGAAATGAATTTATCCTGTACCATTCCAATTATTCCTATTTCCATATTCCTGTCACTGTCATTCCCTCCCCCTTTCCCACCTGGTATTATTACTTTTAGCAGTGCTCAATATTGTTTATGATCCAGCTAGGTTTTATACAGTTGTTATCTAACTCAATCTGTTTCTCTGTGGATTAACTGTTTCCAGAAGAGAGCGTACACAACTGTGCGTACACTGTGACTGACTGAGAAACTGTTCTCAGTGTATCTGAACAGAGACTGTATGAATATCATGATGATGTATTAGAACACGCACTGCACGCGGCCTTTTGCAGGTGGTTGACTCTGAGAGACAGAGGGTAGCGCTTGGTAAGTAATTGATGGCCGCAACATGAAGGTACATACGATTGTCTGTTGTAGAATCCACTATGTGGTGGGCGATGCGGCCTGGCGGATATCCTGGCAAATTGTGATCTAAGCTAATCCCGGTTGATTTTCAGGTTGTTCTCACGGTCATTCTGGCAGTTGTTCTGGCACTCTTTCTACTATCCGCAGTTAATAATGCGTCGATATTAATTCCGAGTATTCTTCCTTCGTTCGGATACCGTTTTTCTGTAACCCTTTTGTACATCCGTTCTGTTTCAACTCAAGCCTTGATCGGTTACATCTCTGAGAAACTCGATAAATAAACCATCGCTATATCTGTCCCGTGAATTTACGCCAGAATGACCATCACGACTGCAGCGACAGGCAACGTGGAGCGAATCTTTCTACCATCAACGGAAATGTGCTTTGCCCGATTTTTGCTAACGCAGCTTTGTACAGGGCTGCCGCACTTCCTGTGACTTTTCGTCTGATGACCGAGAAGCTCAAAGTCGACCCTAGAGTCACCAGATTCGTCCTGCCGATCGGTTGCAATATCAACATGGATGGTACCGCGCTCTTCGTCGCCGTCGCCAGCATATTCATTGCCCAGATGAATGGTATCTTCATGGGCTTTGGGGAGATCATCACCGTTATGTAAGTCTCCCTTGCCTTGCAATAAGCCTTTTTTACCGAATCAATTTTTTTTTATTTTATCTAATTATATATTTAATTATATTTAATTATGTATTTATCGTCTCATTTTTTATTATCATCTCGTTTTGCAAAGTTTGACGTCCACTGCTGCTTCCGTCTCGTCGGCCTCGGTACCAAGCGCTGCGCTCGTTCTGCTGTTAGTTGTCCTAAGCGCTATTGATGCTCCCGTTAATGATGTTTCTCTTTTATTCGCAATCGATTGGTTTGTGTGAGTATCAGGCAGAATATTCTTTTATTCATAAAATGTCTTGTCTCATAACATGTCCTATTATTACGATATGCTACGAGATAAACTAATAAAAGTCTCGTTTCTAAGAATTATAGGAAAAGAAATATCATATATGTTATACTTTTTTTGAAAATCCTTTCAACAATTAACAAAATATTTTAACATTACCTGTTAATATGAATATAATTTTATATCGATTAGGGATCGGATAAGAACCACCAATAATATGCTAGGAGATTGTTACGCCGCTGCAGTTGTCGAGCAGCTCTCGAAAAAGGAATTGATGGCATTGGACGCAGCAGCTTATCAAGTAAAATACAAAATAATTATAAAATAACTTTATAATTAATTACGTTGTGTTAATAACATACTGAAACTAAAAAAGCGTGTTTAATGTTTACTAGATAATTCGTCTCATTTGTTCCTGCATGCAAAACGGTTTTTATTTTCACGCTGATGTAACAATGCGCAATAATTTATTTTTAGTCGGAGACTGTGCTGCCAACCACTATCGCAAATGGATGTCTTACGGCCAACAGGGTACCTGATCCTGACACCGTTGTTGTCGAGATGCAAGACGACGCGCGGATAACGGGGATCGCCAAGTAAACACGCTTGTTGGTAGGGCTAGGCTATCACTTTGTACGATCATTATAAGATCATGTCAGTTTATTAATAACATCGCTTCGCGAATCGCTGATTTATCTGCCAATTAGCAAACGGAAGACTTGACGGGAAAAAATGAAGATTGTCAAAGCCAGCTAAGCTTGATAAAATTCACACGCATTTTGCGCACACATTAAATCTTCCTTGTCATAAGAATAAACATTAAACAAATGACAATTTCGCATTTTTTCTGTGTCAAGTTTTCAAGTTGAATGGCAAAAGCGTTCTACAAATTTCTTCCTTTCTTTCAGCTTCGGAATATTACACATGTCGAGAAGTGTGACGGAAGAGACCGTTTGACTAATGGTTAGTCCGGCGAAGTAATTTAACATCGCAGAATCTCATCAGTAAATAAATTGATTCTGCCATCTGTTTGAATTGTTCAACGAGGATCAAAAACGTACTTTGCGCCAAATGCGCGTTTAGTTCCTCTTTTTGTTTTAAACAATCCTCGAAGATTCATCAAGATCTTTCGTAAGGAGTTTTATAAGACAAGATGGAAGCTCTTGCGGAAAATGCGATTGCTAATGAAGACTCGAAGATATTTAACTGTCAATAAGAACGGACTACATGTTACATGTGCAGGTACAGCAATAAAAATTGAAATTACGATCGAGGCTTCCAAAGACTCGAAGGTAGCGCATTTTGTCAATCGTTGTGACGATAATAATTACATTGGATATCGTATAGGCAAAAAGTCGGGATATAAGTCGTTCAACGACTTTTAAAGGGATCAGGCTGGATTAATAAAATATTAATTCGATTGACCGACTCACATTCGAATAAATGATAGATGATGATCGTAGATTAACGATACACCCCTAGTAAACCCCGTAGATGATCGACGTTAAAGACCGTTTCTACGATCGATTATATTAAACAGCATGTCGAATGTGGTGCCTTATTTTGCGCCAAGCAGGCAGGCGCGATGAAAGTAAAATGTCTTGCCTGAGTTTTTTTTTCTTTTTCGGGTATACCCTCGCGTGATATATGTATCGCGTGTAAAACGCCGATTCCAATATATCTGACGCTTCTCGATGTGACTTAGAACATCCTAGCTCCGAAATCTGAAGATTGCAGAGCACGACTGTCATCAGTGACGCGACGAATATATAGCTTTCTATCGGAAATAAAGAAATTTTTTACGATGTTTGCGGAGGGAGCTTGATGTGATAACTGTTAGGTAGCTATGTGCATACTACACATATCTAGAATAAAATAAATAATGTTTTAATTACCCTATAATGTTATTACTAGAATACAGTTATTACTAGGCTACATTTAAAAGACCGCTCGCTTCGCGTATCGCGTACCGATTACGTCACTGATCACAATCCAAATTAATGAGGGGAGAAATTAAGAAAATTATACGGCAACAATATACGTGTTCAGCGGAGATTAATATAGACTCCACGCTGAAAATACAGCAAAGAAGACTTACAAGCGAGTAAAACTTTAAATAGATTTTAAAAGCCATATCGATCTAACTATCGGACCATTAATTGACGGAAACTGATGTATAGAACCTTCCTATGTGTTCTGCTTTTGAAAAACGAAATGTTTTTGCGAAAGAGTGCTTATCGAGACAGAAATTGAAACCTTGGACGTGTATTTTGTTAAAATTGGAGATAACATTTTATACTATTTCAAAACTATTTCAAATTTTTAAAAATAAATTTCTCTTTCATATGGGAACAAAAAGTATTTGAAACTTTCAATAATGTTCGTTTATATTAATTGTAATTATACGGACGTCCAAGATTTTATCTCGTCGCACTCTTTTTCGATTAGTGCTCCCTGTCGTAGAAGAACATACCTTCCAATATGATGTTGTCCAGATCGTAGATTAGAATAAACAAGTTCGTGTTTTTCGATCGTACGTGGAAGATTATACTAATTCTTCTATGAATGACAAAGAGAACGGAATATTTAAATAGCGCAGCTCATTGTCGGGCGCCCACAAGACTGGATATACAATATGATAATACCATTTTGCTAGACGTAATACTGGGTAAACGATTCCTATACATGGTTTCGCTAATACTAGGCACTAGATAGGTAGGTCGATACGTGTTTCATCGTAGAGACTGTTTAAATGTACAAACTGTTTGAGAAGATAGAAAGAGAGTACGTAGTATTATTTTTAGCAATTATTACTTATTCATCCATATAAATTGCAATACATTATTTAAATTCTCTTGGGAGTTAATTTATTCGGAATAAATAATATTATTTCACGCGCGCCTTTTATGGAAATCAACCGAAAAGTAAATGCAAAACTGGATTCTTTTATTTTTTGAATACTCAAAGCAAGTATTAATAAAAATATTTAGAAATTATAAATTGTAAATGGTAATTTGTATTTTGCCGTAAAACATCGAAATGGCATCGAAATAGATTATGAAAAGAAATTAGGGAGGAATCATAAACTATGGAACAATTTATAATTAAAAGTAGAAAAAAAACTTGCTACTTATAATTGATAATTATTTTTTAAATTTAATTACGAGTTAATTTTGTTAATTATAATTTTTCTATTTTGTTAAAAATATTATTTTAAATGATATATCGGGTGCTCCTGTTACTCGGCACGTTTTATGCTCAAGCATTGAAAAAGTGGGATACTACATAATAGCTGCGAGAGTAAAACGAGTGGAGAAAACATGGAATAAACTTATCAAAATAATCCGAAGAATACGTGTATACTTGTAAGGCTCAACGTGTTGTATAACAAAAAGCAGATTTATACGTGGAAGCATTTGGTCTTCTTTATTAAAAATCCCTGTCGCTTTCCCTCTTTCCAATTTCTTATTAGATAATGTGTTTTGCGTGACAAATTAAAATTAGTAATTAAATTAATTTTATTCGAATAAGATGAGTGTCGGAATATGATAAAAAAATACAACTTCCTAAAAAATTCATTTATTTAAGGCCCACATCGCATTAAGGCCCTCAGCTTGGAAGTCTTTGTACAGAGAACAATTTTATATAAAATTACATACATTTATATATATATATA
>NW_017299465.1:137703-173661 GCF_001594075.2 Trachymyrmex cornetzi
TATATATATATTCAGTGCGTTATGTATATATGTATCGGGCTGAGAAATTCCATCCCTCGTTACATCGAGATCGCGTTCGGGGGACGAAGTAACAATTAATCAACGAATATGGTATATGGACGCTTTTAAAGATACGCTGCCACGAAATGCAATATGTGATCAGTTCGCTCGTGGTAGCGTTTTCATTTTTAATTCGAATGATATCGCCATGTTCGTCGTAGTATTAATCGATTCGATATAATAAAATTAGATTACTGTACACACATTCACGCGAAGGCTTGATAAACATGGCGCGATCATTTGGTTTCCGGTTTACGGTAAGGACAGTCTATATCTTTTTGATTATGACAACATCGTTATTCTCATAGAATATTATTTACAATACTACTTAATGACTAAACGCCGTCGCAATCGGCGGATATTTACAACATTCCGCTCAGAAAGTACTTGTTTTCAATTAGCTATTGATCGGAATAAAGAACGTCTGTATTATATAGCAGATATGGAATCATCAAGGTGCAATCGCCGCTTTCTCGCTTTTTGTTTCAATCTGAGTTACTCGTACCGCTCCTCGCGTTGAATCGAAATTATCTATAAAGTTTACATTTTGTTAACATTTTGTTAATTAATTAATTAAGTAACAATTAATCGCGGGAAAGTAGCGTTTGCGCGTGACGGGGAGAACGATTCGGCCATGGCCGATCAAATTGAAATTACTAAATTAAAATAACTCGTTAACACTATACCCGCGGATCACGTTGTTCGCACAGTCTGAGAGAGCAATATACATATATCCATTAATAAATCACATTTAACAACGCATATTAACAGGAATTATTCGCATTACACGAGGTACCACATCGTCCGATGTCGCATTCCCGACGAGTCATCACTGTATTAACACTAGAAATTAGTACGCAAAGTACGCCGGATTAAAATCAGAGTATTCTCAAATCCTCAGTTCAGCATCAGCGACGGGAATTCCTCGGTTGGCACTTTGATTGGATCTCTGGGTGGCGGGTGGTACGAGGGGGCTAATGCTAGGACTTCTCGTAGCTAGGGGTGATAATGAAGGAGAAAAACTCGGACTTAGCGCAGCGGAAGGGAAGGTAGAGGCATCGTGACTGATCGGCGACCTTGGTAGAATTCCTCTCGCTAACGCTGGTGCCGCCAACGATCTCGGAGCGACAGACGTGAGCAACGGTGGCGGTGGTGCTTTATGTACAGACTTGGTCTTGCCGCTGCTGCCGGAGTTTCCGCTTTGAACGCTGGCGGCATCATCCTTTAGCCTAGCAATCTCGCTGAATACATGAGCTAGCGGTTGATACTGGGGTCCCCAGTCTAATAGATAGTCCCAATTGTACGAACCAGTGAGCTCCTCCTCGCTGTGCACGATGGAACTTAGGGAACCATTCATCGATGGCCCACCTGGTACTTCCAGACCAGAAGTGGGTCGTCCAGATTCCCCAATCTTACCATAAATCAACGTTGCTATATCTGCCTCGGTGCTCGCCTCATCTTCAAATAGATGCAAACTGTCCATAGGCAAAGCTTCGGGAGGCCTCCTAGGCGTACCGGCTGGAGGATCCACGATGCCCAATCTAGCCAAGTATTCCTGAGTATTGTGAACTGAAAGGTCGCTCGCGGAATCACCGGTCTGCTGACCCTCATTGATCATTCTGATTTCTTCGTCGTCCCCATCATCCTCGGCGGAGCCCCTGCCGGAAGAACCCGACTGATCGCTTCCGGAAAGTTCGGAAGTAGCTTGCTGTTGTCCGGATTGGCTGGATGTTCCATAAGGAGGTATTTCGTCATATTTCGGAGGAGCAAACTGACAGGAAGCGCCGCCACCCGCTCCTCCGCCACTTGCAGAACTACCGTTTCCGCTCGCCCCGACTCCGGCCACGCTTCTGATCGGGATTGTGTCAAACGCGCTCGGATCCACGTAACTGTTTGACGCAGTAGCGTTGCTCTCGCCATTCAGACCTGGTTTCGTACCGGGCTTCTTGTGACGGCGATTACGAATATGAAGGTAGAGAAAGATGGCACCAAACGCAAGAATGAGAAGAAGGAGAGCGATCAACAGACCCAGGACCCAATCGGCTAAACCACCCGAAGTAGCTACAGCCATATTCGAACCGATATCCGTAGGCGCTAGAGCGGTAGCTCCTCTAGCTCCATTCAGCTCGGTATCATCCATTAGTGCAATTTCTACTACCGTCATGTTAGACAGAGAGCCCTGTCTACCGGAACTCGCGCTAACTACTAATCTGGGTGATTCGTCCATATTGATGTGCATTAATTTCTGTTTCACGATCAATGCACCGGTCGTGCGATTCAATTTGAAATAAGGATGTTGGGATGTTAATTGATACACGACTCGACCATCGGGTCCTTTATCGCGATCGGTCGCTGTCACATGACCAATTACTGTACCAGGCACTTGAGTATTGCTCCTTATTCCGAATCGATACATTCTCTCGGTAAATTGTGGAAAGAATTCGTCTCTCGAGTCAATCTCCACTCTGACACGCACTGCCGCTGTACGACCTCCTGCGTCCGTGGCACGTAATGTAAAAGCGTATCGATTCCGCTGCTCGTAATCAAACACGGCGCGAGTAATGACGGTACCCGTCTCATCTACCGCGAACAGCTTCCAACTGTCATCGATATCGGAGAATCCGCTGGCGGCGGAAATAATAGAGTAGTTCAATGATCCAAAAATGCCACGATCCAAATCCGAAGCACGCGCGGAGAAGACAATTGTGCCAATCGGCTCATTCTCACCAACAAACTCGAGATATTCGGAAACCGGAAACTTTGGCGAATTGTCGTTCACATCTTCCAGATAAACGCGAAGACTAGCGAGTGCGCAAAGAGGCAAAGTCGGATCGCTGTCGCAGACCATCACCACGAGATTGTAGACTTCGGGCTCGAGATCGCAGTCAAGCGTGGAGTTCACTAAGACCGCGCCAGTTGTCTTTTCTACACGGAAGAGACCACCGTCGTTTCCTGAGGTAATGTCGTACACCAGGGTGGCCGCTGTGGTATTAACCAAGTCGTCGTCCTTGGCTTGTAGAACGGCAATAGTCATTCCGTATGGGGCGTCTTCCTTGATCGATACTTCATAGAGCTTTTCCAGGAAGTGCGGATAATTATCGTTGACATCTTCCACGTTGATTGTTACTATTATCGGTTCATCTCCCATTAGTAAGCCTGTCGTCGTGTTTTCGATCTTGTTGCCCAATTGTAGCATGTATCTAGAAAATCAAATACGCGACTTGGTAGAGCTCCTAGATATTCTAAAATAGAGGAAATAAAAGTCAAGAGAAAGAGAGAGAGAGAGAGAGAGAGAGAGAGAATGCTAACAATAAGAAAATTAAATTACATAAATCCTAATCTACAATATGTTCTTTGCTTTGTGGAAATGTCCACTAAGGAGGCCTAACTCGAAGCTTTGTGGTCGGCCGCAGCGTTTCGTCCTGGTGGGACTTGCCTTAGACACCTGGAATGAATCCAGAATGATATTCTATTTAAAGGGAATTCGCGCGGCGCGGTGCTTACGCGAACCGAGTGAGTCCCGTGGACCTCTAGTGGCGAGTCGCCACAGTTTCTTATTTCTTACTTTTTACCACTTTTTACTTCTTGCCTTTTTGTCTCTTATCTTGTTTCTTCGTTTTTTATCATTCGAGATAAAAGATGACGAACTTTGAAAGAGACAAGAAATATGTGACAATAAATATGATTGCTGATAAAACGGTTGTAAAGAGAGAAAAAGGCAAGAGGGAAAAAAGCAAGGCATAGGAAGCAAAGAGCATATTGTAGATTATACCTAAGATTCAATGTAACAAAATCGTAGAATCAACGTATAAAATCATAGAATCAAATTTCTATCTAAACTATCGCTTACCTGTCCCTCGTTTCGCGATCAAGCGTCTTTGAAAGTATCAGTCGATCCTTAGATATCTCAAATGTTCCGCTATCGTCGCCCGCAATGATGGCACCATCCAGAAGGTCTACATCGGAAAGTTTCATCAACGTCGTACCTTTCGGCACACTTTCCTTCACCATGAAATTGTATTCCCGCCCGGGTAGGGCGCTCTTTAAACTGCTAAATCGTACGACAACCGAGCACACCGACGATGCCGCGGGTTTGCCATGATCCTCCGCAACAATCGCCAAGTCCATCTCTTTTGGTATCGGCCTGGATATCGCTGTGTGATTAACAGTCAGAACGCCGGTCACGGGATCCACCGAAAATCCCTTCACGGGACGCAGCAGATAATATCGCACTCGGCTGTTCTCCTCCGAAAGGTCGTCGTCCGTAGCGTTTACTGTCAGAATTTCCTGCTTGCCTTGCCCTTCTGAAATGAGAAAAAAAATCAACACGGTTACGCAGCGTGTAATTATATTAACATAAATTCGTACCAGGATTCTTTAAAATATTCTTGGAGTGAATATAAAGAGAAAGATATTTAGATGCGAAATTATAAAGAGAGCTCATATAACGTCATACGAGACGGCATTCATTAGTGAACGGCAGGGACTCGGGAAGCACTCTCCGCGAGATCGATTATCGAGTCGTACATTGTACAAGGAACCACTCGACAGGGACGCGGGAGAAAGATCGAGAGATCAGCAGACCTGAGCTCAAATACTCTTCGTGTCTTCTTGTTGCGGATGCGTCCTCGACCATCGCTGGTCTGGACCGACATTACAAACGCCTTTTTTCGGACGGCGAGCAAGGAGGATAAGCCTTCTTGACATCAGGCCCGAACGGAAGTATGAAATAATAACCAGTTATATATAAATCGCGCCGCGCGGTACCGTGGGTCCAGGCTCTCGATGGCGCGTTGCGCATACAAAAATCATTTCGATGCGTTTCAAATCGTCGGATAACTCGGCATTAATGTGCCAAGCCGCGGTCTAAAGTACAGGAGGCAAGGGAAGATATAGACCGATGCGTGGCGTGCGTGGAAGGTTTGAAATAAACCTGGAGGATATGATTCCCTTCGGGGATCTTGCGTCGCAGCCGGGGGGAGCGAGGGCAACTCCTCGAAAAAAAAAAAGAAGTATTACCTGGCGGAGAGAGCAAGAAGAACTGTATAATTATTACAAAGTGCGTATGCACATGCTCGCATCACGACATCTTCTCACTAATTGTAGGATAAATTCGTATTTTCAGCAGTGTCAGAATATTCCTTCTATCTCCTTCTTTATTCATTATTTTTAATCCTACTCTATCGCCCAATAATATTTCGATCGTTCTCAGTCGATACAACATAGTCTTACTAATCTTTGTATCATTGCTCGTCCACTAGTCTCCTTCCCTCATTACCTCCGTTGCGGGACAGATACTTTGAAAGCTTACATTGTATAGAAAGATAGGTATCTGAAAGCTAATAGCTCTTTAGTATTTAATTAAAATTCGTACAATTTTAAGAAAACGTGAGAGAGAGGTTGGCAAAGCCGATCTTCTATCTATCTTGATATTATCCCCCTCACGAACATCTATAACAGTCCTATTAACCGACCAGGCGCTTCATTAACTTTCGCCGAGATCTTTTTCGCTCAGTCAAGTCTGCAACCTTCTACAGCCATATCGCCGTTCTTTGCTTGTCCCTTCTAAGAGGAACGGCACATAGCTTTTCGCGAACATGCGAGCCAAAACACGGGATGAAGCTGAAAAAGAGAAGATGCAAATTCGACGTTCTCGTCACCGTGGGAGCTCCCTGCTCGAACGAGCTCTTTCCTTCCATATTCGCTGCTTGCCAATCCAACCCTCCCAGTACCCCGATCGTCCTTACTCCCCTACCGCCTATCCAAATGCACCATTAGGCGCAGGCCTATGTATTTTTAATAAGTTTCGAGAGTCTTCTCGAAGCAGACGGTTGCAGTGAAGGCGGCTTTTCGGCTGCCTCGCAAACGGTGTCCTCACGTTTATTTATGTGCGAGAGGAGTTCGCAATCCACCTCAGCTCTCCTTCCATCTCCTCCTCCTTTTCGTCCCGCATCCTCGCCATTCCTTGCTTCCTTTCGCCTTTCGCCCTGTCCTGCTGATCTCGCATTCTCTTTCCCTCTCTTTATACATTTATCTCGTCGCCCTTTCTCCTTCACTATCTTTTTCTCTCCCATATTCAAGCAGCTAACTTTTCATCGGTCTTTCTTCTACTCGTCTTCCTTTTCTATCTTTCTTTTCCTCTCTTCCTCTTTCATCTCCTCTCCTCACCACCTCTCACCCCCGCGCCGTTCTTTCTCGCGCGCTTTATCTCGGCGCGGTGTCAATTCGAGTTTGGAACACGGGCAACAGGACAACGCGTGTCTACTAAAAACCAGTTTTTAAATGCGCGTTTATTTCGCACCGAGAGGCCCGCCTGTATCTTCCCGTTACCTCCTTCTTCTTCCTTCATCTCTTTGTGCCACTGTTGCTTCGATTTTTTTTGATGGGACGCTGATATCGAAATGCTTCGCCTAGCAGGGTGACAGAATTCGCGCGACCAATGACAACTTTACGGTATGAACGATAATGAATCCCGACTGATGGACGTGTAACCTCAATGTGGATTTTCTCCACCTAGTGTAAGGTACAAGGCGACGGAACAATACAATACCAACTGGACTATTTGCGCTTTAAATGAGATTCGTTAAAACACTCGTACTAATTCTTTAACCGATCGTTAACTGACAGATTTAAATTCTTTAATGCGCGATCCTTGCGGCGAACAGTAAGAGATTTGCGATGCGCTTTAAAAACGCGGCAACAAACTATCCGCGAGGAATCTCGTACACACAGAAAAATATTATTCTATTGTTAAGAAAAATAATTACTTAATTCACTGTCTTTCTTAAGCAAAGGTTATCCTTAACAAAGAATCTATTCTTGAATAATCTTAAAATATATTAATTATAAATCATAGAAAAATTCATTAATATGTATACTTAAAATAAGAATGTATTTTCTTTTAAAATATATTACAAAATTAATCAAAAAGGCGTTTTTATATAATAAACAAATCGAATTTATTTTAATTTAATAATCTTGAAGTATTAAACTTTCTAGAGAGAGAGAGAGAGAGAGAGAGAGAGAGAGAATTCGGAATATATTTTAAATACATTTGATAATTGCGACAAACTAATGACAGATTTCGGATATATGAACTTTTGAAATATTTGAAACGAGTAATTATTATTTGCGTGCAGTATGTATTTTTCTGTATATCGCCAGTGGTGTGGTTCCTCGTCTCGCGATTTTATCCCAAGCTACCGTTTTACAGAACAACCTCGCAATCTCGATAACGACCGTTCCCAATAAATCAAAGAATTATGCTCGCTGGAGCGTTCGCCACGCGATAATCGACGCAATCTCGTTCGATCATCGTCCGAGTTTTGATCGCAGATCCGACGATCTGCTACCTGTTTCATTCATGTTGCTTTCGTAACCGTGCAGAAAGAGGAAGGCATCGTATGCCCTCGATACGTACCCGAAAGAACAGCCACGTAAACAGCCTGCTTGAATTGCGGCGTGTTGTCGTTGAGATCGGTCACACGAACCGTGAGATCGGTCGTCGCTTCATGAATCCCGTCGCTGGCGATCACCCGAAGAGTGTACTCAGAACGCACCTCGGCGTCCAGACGTTTCCGTAGAACAACTTTACCGCCGTACCGGTCGATGCTGAAGGGCCCCGAACTCATGTCATCGAATCGATACGTCAATGCCGGCGAACTGTCGACGTCATTCGCCGTGATGGTCGTCAGCACAGTTCCCATGGCAGTTCCTGAAATTGAAGATACACTGTTATAAATTTCATGAAATTTAATATACTTTTAAGTTATACAATCTGAACTTAATTCCATGATATTACATTAAATTTAATGTACGTATTTATAACTGAAAAGTATATTTGTGTACATGTACACGAAATTTAACGTATTTTTCATGAAAATTTATGAAATTTAATGTACACGTTCATTACATTTATTATACAATAAGTAACTACTGTAACTTAATTTTCAGTTAAATCATTCATTATTTTTAATTTCATTCATAACCACGAGCTTTGTTTACATATAAAAGAAGCTCATGGTTACGTTTTTAACAGTGAATGTCTTTTTAGCGTTTATTAATGAATATGCGTTCGTGCCGACAGTGATATTAAATACACAAATAAATGCATTATTCTTAACTTAGTTACAGTTATAAAAATTACACTCAAATTCTGAAGCATCCTGTTTGAAGTACAGAATATAAGTGTGAACCTTTGCTTTATGGCGATTGATGCACTAAAAAAAATTTACAAATTTTTATACATATTTCTTTGTGAGTAGTGCTAAGTAAACATTTACTTACAGTAGAGAAATATTTATTCAATATAAAAAATGAAATGAAATTAATGGTTCTTACATCAAATAAATAAATGTTCACCTGTAGTGAATATTTACTTAGAACTATTTAAATAAATATTTATTAAAATTTAGTATTTTTTCTAGTGTAGAGGAAAAGATTCAAAGTTTTTTTATCTACGATTTAAAGCTTCACAGTACGAATCATACAGATTGTAAAATCGTTCAAAAATTTTCGCTTCGAATCTAAATGACCCATTACTCTGTAGCCGAGGGTTAATTAATATTAATACATAAATAAAGAATGAATTTTCAGAATCAAAAAATGCATACATATTCACAAAAATCTCATTGCTGCAAATAAATTGGATAATCGTAAGTGCTATTTTGCTATCTGATAGCGACGGAATTAAGTGAAATACACTTGGCAAAAATAAAGAAGTCCGTTGAAGATTTCGAGCAGAATGAAGAGCTTTATCGCTTCGCATTGTGGACCGTGCGGTCGCTACTAGCGGATTGCATCGTTATGCATAAAGGTGCCTGCCTTTGATTTCGTTCTTTTGTCCCCTCATCGCGAAGCCACTTTGTCACTGTGAAATGATCGTGCGCGATACATATATACGACGCGCGAACTGTGCAGCCTACGGATCTCATGGGCGCGCGCGTTCTCTTCCGCGAAGTTAAAGACACATCAAGAGGGTCGGTGCTTAAAATGCATTGGATCCGTACTATCGAATCGTTTTATCTTGGCCAGTTGCTAAGAAGAAATGATCGAAACGAATCCGTCTGAAGGAGTGGACGAACCTCTCGCGAGGGAGACGATCGGGAGCCGCAGCCACCGCGAAATATATTACAATGTCGTCCTGTCTAGACGTATGCGAGGAAATTGAAAACCGTATCGCGGGAATGAATTTGTGAACACAAAGGGTGGATATGTACTCTGCATAACACAATCATAGCACACGAAATACGCTTATCGCCGTACGAATGCGACTCTGATCGCGATTTGTCTTTAAATGTAAATTTACGCCTTCGCCTAAGATTCGTTGTTGCACATAATTGCAGTCAAGTAATTTCGCAACGATCTTCATATCTTCTTACAATGAGAGAAGATACTTAAAAATTTATTTGTGGGATATAATGTTTATTTCATTGAAATAAATCCTTATTCAAAGAGAGAGGCTTATACAGCCCAATAAAATTTTATTTCTAGCAAATAAATCATCTATTTTATTTTTTAAATAAAGTAATATATGAGATATATTTCACAAAAATATATATTTTATCATCACAGCCAAAGTTTTTAATAATTAATAAATATTGAAGAAAATGTCATATTTGCTTGTGAATATTTCGATTTTTTTTCTCATTTGCTATAATTTCTAAGATAAAAATACATAGATAGTTAATAAGTAAATCTTAATTTTTACCACATTGATTGTTGAGGTAAAAATTAAGGTTATTTATTGACTCACGTGTATTTACGTCTCGACACAAAAAACGAAAAGCAGAGTGTTTCTGTGAAAACCTATAAAGACGATTTACGTGAGAAAAAGACGGACGTATTACGTAACTTTCAGCGATTTAAACGGGATTCTCCGGCTCGGTAAAGGCAAGTATACGGTATGCGAGTACGAGGGTTAAAAGGAGGTACATCATCAAGGACCGGGCTTTTGATTCCACGACCGAGCCGGGTGATATACGTCGGGCGTAGCAACACCTGCGGCAGTAAAAGAATTATTCTGTATACGCGATGCATTCAAGAGAGAGAATAAGGGCGGGAGGAAGCTTAGCTGGCACGCGGCTGCGACCGCTCGTAAATTTCACGAGAGATCGTTAAAGTCATGTAAATCGGTTTCCAGAGCGACCACGCACCGTCTATGTACATGACTCTGTTATTGCTCGAAAACCCTTTTACTATTCCGAACACAGCTGGGACCGGAAGTAGAGATGTGAACAACCGGAGTGCGCAATTACAATCGCGTGGGTGAAACTTTGGAAACGTAAATATCTTCGCAACAGCACCGAAAAACCGCGTGCGAGTCGTGTAAAAATTAGATGATACGAATCATTCGTGTAAGTTTAATATCAACAATTGGCGCTAAGTTAAATTTAATTTTTATACAATAATAAAAACCGCAAATGCAATATAATTTTATCGCAATATGTTGCGGCACGTTGAGTATCAGATTCGTTACGTAACTTCACTGAGGTTAACTTCAATCACGTTTTCCTCGCATTTCATGATTCGGACCTGCAAATGAACACGTAGCGGCGACGTTGGTGCTCCTTGTATGGAAAATACGTTCGTCGGTGGTCTACCATTGTCTCGATTTCTCGTGTCAGTGCCACTTTCGTAGCCGGTTCGATCGTTTCTGTCGATTAAATCCTCCCACGAATTGTGGGTATGGCCGCAGAAGGGCCCTACGGGAGCGGAGGCAAGGCCCATCCAACATTTGCGAGCCGCGCCTCCCGCTTTCGATGATAATTATATCCTTTTATTCTACCGGGGTAATTACAAACGTTTACCGTAGGGCTCTTTCGAACGGGCCGCGTTAAAACCCGACCGTGCGAAACTTGCGCGGATTAAACATAATCGACATCGCTGTCGTGCGAGAAACGCGAGAGAACCTACCGACGACGAGAACTCGAGGTTCTTATATTAACCTTTAAGTAGGTAGATTTAAAGATATACAAGTTGATAGATGGAATGCTCAGAAGATTCTAAAAAAATTATAATTTTATAAAACAATAAATTTAACTAAACAAGACAAGTGAGAATACAGGGCGGTTAATAAAGCGCACAGGGAAGAGCAATTTTACTGAAGAGTCTAACAATTTAGCTAGATACAGATCTGAAAATAATTTTCTTGGACCATCAAAATAGTTTTGTAGGAATCACAAGTATAATGAGTAATGTTGCAAAATGTTTTGATATTCCAGCAAACAATTTTGATGTTCTACCTAATTATTTTGATGGTCCAATAAAATTATTTTCAAATCTGTATTTGGCTAAATTTTTAGATTCTTTAGCAAAATTGCTCTTTCCGTGCAAATATTATTAACCGCACTGTCTTCTCATTTACTTATTGTTTTTTTTTAATTTGAGAGTTCACTTTAAGATTTACAATCTTGAGATTTAATTTTACAGTTATATTTTTATTAATATATTAAAGTATGGTTTAATTTACATTAGTTTATACCTTATGAAATAGAGGAATGTAAAAATAATGAATTTTAAGACTTATGGGCATCTGGATGGTATTTTTTATTTTTATTTTCTAGAACAAGGTTTTAAAGAAAACTATACCTGAAGTGCTGTGACTACACATACCCACTTAAAGGTTAAGCCACTTCGTGTTGTATCATCAATTAGCAACATAAGCATAAATCTCTATGCGATTACCGTAAAAACGCGATAAGAAAAGCTGTTAGAAGACGTCAGAGCAAGCTCGTTATCCTGTCCTGTTTCACCACGTTACGATCACGTAATTCATATTTCTATCAAATGCACTTTGAATACAGTGAAGTGTACGAGCTGGGCGGAAGCGAGAAGCTATTTCACCTCAACTATCGACAGGATATTGAAAGCGTCGATGCGTGTCCAAGGGAAGCATAAATGATCGATTTAATCGGATCTTTATAGGCGAAGAGTGACACTTACACAACGTGGCACTGACACAATCGTGATTGCAAAAACAAACTGTGAGGTTTCTACGAAAGCAGGGTACAATGTTAAATAAATTTCGCCTGGCGCGGTGTTAATCTCGTTTACACGAGACTCCGAAGAGTTCTACGGCGATACAAATTAGATAGTAATCTCGCATTACGCCATTGGCGTAAGCGAGTACGTAGCCACTACCTTCATGTCGAAGGTTCTCGGAAGAACAAGAAGAAGAAAGAGCAACGTAACAACAGCAGAAAGCGAAGAAAGGGATGAAGACAAAAACGCGAGCGCAATAAAAGGCCGAAGGAATCTCCTATTATATCTCCCGTCGTCTTGGAATGCTTGCTAGAACGTGCGTGACTCGCCACCTGCTCGCTATTGGGAATTCCATCAGGCAGGAAGAAACGGAGGACTACGCGAGAAGAAAACGGCCCGTTCGAGGTATCATCGAAACCACGCAGCAACTTTCGTTTGTCCGACGATGTGGTTGAACTTACTCGATCACCAGTCCTTCCTTTCGTCGCGTCATCTTCACTGACTAGCTGCCCGTTTGATGGCAATCGAAATGGACGGGGCTCAACGGGACGGGACCTTCTTTTTCTGCGTCTTGAGAAGTGGTAGCGCGCGAGGTTGGCGCTTGTACGTCAAACTCGCGGCCACTACGGTCCCGTGCCGTTCCATTGAATCGTATCTGTCAATGGGGTACAATATGGTGGCGAGAAAGGCCGAGGAGCAAGAGGACCCCGTGTGCTAGAGTCCGCGAGCAGAAGAGGAGAGAGAGGTGAAGAGAGAGAAGCTGAGCCACCGAACGCGCGCCTCGGCAGCCTCGACTAAGTTATGCAGATTGTTCCGAACAGTTGGACTTTAATGTCGGCATAAATCCTTTGCCACTTAACTTTATACGTGGAGTAGAATGCGTTCCCGTCCTCTTGGCGCGGTTGGACTCCTCTCTTCTATTCTCTCTAGCTTACTAACTTTTCGACTCGTCCCTCTCTTCTTTATTCCAGATACCGAATTCTTTTTGCAAACTAGAATCTAACTTCGAATTAAAAATGTGTCAAGTTTTTTTGGGTTGAAAATGTCGATCTGACCTTGATTGCGTCTATTTACAGAACACAACCGCGTTTCTTAAATACCTACAATTCACATACATTTGAAAATAATTGAAAACGTATAATTTAGAGTATAAAGTTTCATTAAAAATGCTTTGAAGCGTTTGATTAATCAAAGTTAGAAGACTAATCAAAGAATGTTTCAAAACATTTGTAGCATCATCACGGTTTAATAAGACAAGTGTAACATTGCCATGGATGAGTAGTAGGAAAGTGAATTTGGGCCTAAATTGAATTGGCCATTCCAGTTTACTACTGTTATTATACGTAGGAAGATGCATTTGGGCCCAAATTTGATTAGTTGTTTCAGTATTGCTATTATCATTATGCGTAAAATTATACCTTCTCATCACGGCTATTACTAATCATAAAACTTTTAGTGAATCTCACACTGAAGAATAAATTTCATTCTTAAAGATTGAAAATTGAGCCACTCTTTTTCAAGATTGGCGCAATTTTCACTCTTTAGAATTAAATTCCACTTCAGAGATTTTAGTTTTAATTTTATATCATTTTTTCGCAATGTCAATTTTTTAAATCGTTATTATTACAATATATTATTAGCTATATTGAATAAAATTCAATAGAATATAAAATCAGAGCTATTATAGCCCAGCTGGTTTGCTGATAATTTATTAATATAATACAATCATGAAATGGTTCATTCAAACGTTTCAACCATAAATAGACTCTTTTCAATGAATAAAATAATAGATAAATAAATTTTTAAATCATAATCTTGCTTTCTATTTTATCATAATATTTACAGTAGCTTTTGTTGATCTGAGAAGCAATAATTTCAGTAGTATTAACACAATAATACAGCAGTGCAATAAAAATAAATATTTCAATTATTCATCTAATTTTATTTTTCTTTCCGCACAGCATGCAGCCTCCGCTACATCTCTTCCTCCTGTCACACTGTGGGCGACCTTGAGAGAAACGAATCATCATAAAACCCATTGAATTTCGAGAGGGAGATAGACATTCACGAGTCGATGACCAAGACGAAACTCGAGCTATCGCTATCGCGGTGATATCCGGTGAAACCCGAGATTGTATTTGTTGACAGGATTATCGTATAGTATGATACCGCGATGCTACTGTCGTCGACGATCAGCTATTCTAACGAGCTCGTCCTCTCCATTCCATGTTGTAACGCAATGTGACCGCGTTTGATCGCAGATAGAGCTACGGGGTGACGAGCAATTCACGTTGCCGCAAAGCGGGAATAACAATTTGCGATTGCGGCGTCAGTTTGCCTGGCTCGCAAATGGATACTACTTGACACTTGATATCGTTGAGTACCCTAAGAAATCACTCGTTACTCGTAATGTTATATAGTGAAATCTGATAAGATTATAGCATTACGCAGAAAAGAGACTAAACATTCAGATGCTTAGTCGACAGAGTGATAACTTATTTATATTGTAACTTTATCGTTGATAAAAAATATCGATCTTATATGATTGATGACATTTTAACGATTAGTCCGAATAAAATAAAATGTAATTAATTAATTAGTTATTGTTATGCACAAATATTATTAAATATTTTTGCATAGCTGTAATATTTCAATAGATTAGATTCTTATCGGCCGTAGATAAAAATAGGAAAAAATGCAATTATGTAACATTACTGTACTGCATATCGAAATTTGGTAATTAAGAGAAAAGCATCCGAATAATAATGAATTGATATTCCATTATCGTTTGACTAATCGTTTAAATATTTATCTTTTAAAACAGTCGGTAACATATTTGTGTTCTCACGTATGCATAAAGAAAATGATCCCAATCGCAATCGAGTTGAAAATGTCGATATCATTCAAATTTATTATATTTAATTGGTGATGTCTTGTGATTATTATATGGCTTCGCGACAAGCTTCATGTCCTACGGTGATTAACAATGCTCATCTTTACCAATTTGCGAGTAACTTAATCATCGTGGACATGTAAGTCAATCATATTGTAACATTATATTAAATATAAAATTTGGCTATATTGACAATAAATTTAATAAAAGTATTTTTATATTCAACAAAATTATTAAATATAAAAATACTTTTATTAAACATATTAGGTCTGTTCGACTTCCTTACACTTTTTACACTCAGCATCTTCGCTCTCTCTCTCTCTCTCTTTTCAGCGCCAAATTTATATCTATCTCATTTTAAGTATAAAAAGTGTAAAAAAGTGTAAGCAAGTCGAACAATCAATTGTTAACCCTTACCATACCATCTACAATTTGGTGCCTCATCCATACCATCAAGGGTCACTACAAATCTCTTCGTTTTTTCACCTTTTCAAAATAAAAAAAAATCTCTAAAAATTCACCAACATACTTTCAACTTTCTAGAATAAATATTGACTCTTTATTTTGGAAAATAATAAAATGTGTAGTATAATTTATAATTACCGAAAGACTCAAAGAAACTTGCACGAACAGGAATCGTTCGGTCACTACTTATCCATGTTAGTACGGTAAGGGTTAATATAGCCAAATTTCTTACATCTTGCCAAAAGAAAAAAAGTTCTACTGGATTGTTTATGATTTACCGTTCGCGATATTTTTCCTCGAGCCTTTTGTACATTTTACGTATACTTATTTCATCGCCATAACTTTTTACTGCGCATCGTGCAGCGTCCACCTGATAGTACCGACCGTATGTGAAGGAATAGTGGTGCGTTCCGTATCGCGCATGATGTGCATAATGCATCCATTGTCCTTGTTTAACGTTTGGTGAGCAACAAGGATAAACGACGCATTATGCGCATCATGCGAGAAACGGAACGCACCCCTAGATGACGAGGCGGTTCTCCATTTTGTGACGTACAAACATGGCGACGAGGCCAACGAGTACTTTCGGCGGGAAACATGCCTCTTGGCTCACTTGGTCAGCGTCTATCGTCCGTCGCAGTTTGTCATCATCGAGCAGCCTGTGTGGCTACGACGCGGGTTTTTCAGCGAGTTTTAATGTCACATGAAGAATATTACGGAAGATATAAGAAGCGACATAAAGGTACCTTGCCGATAACCTCAAGAGGTTACGCACTGCCTACATAAATCAATAAGCTGCTGCTGTAAAAGGGAGCTTAGTCAGCATCGAAATAATAGGTATTAATTATGATATCCGGACACTTTGTGTCTCGTAAAACGCAATAAGTTATAACGACCGGTATGAAAGCTGATTTAGTATATGAATTATTTGATTGGCAGTTCCTCAAAAAATTTATTATTAACGTCCATTAATGTCACCCTGTAGTCCAGTCGTCAGAGATTTGACCTCTAAAAACGAGACGAACAAGCTAGATTTTGCTGTGGATGTCAATTTTGGGACCCCAAAAAAAGTTTGCCACTCCTACCTCCGGGCTTCCCCCTAAAACCCCCCTCGTAGGGGGGAAAAAACGGAAAACATCGATTTCCCAAGAATCTGTACGCCGTAGAAAAAAATGTTTCAAACAAAAAATGCAGCTGAGATAATTTTGAACAAAAATGTTTCTTAGCACTTTTTGTGTAGAATGAACCGTTCTCTCAGAAACAACGCTTGAAGCGACCGGTGATTTTGAATGTCAGTTACGCGCGCGAAATCAATTTTTTAAATAAAATTTCTATCAACTCGACGGTAATAATTCGATATCTTTTGATCAGAGTGTCCTATCGACAAAAATCAAAATGCATTTTAAAGGTGAAGAGTGCAGCTTTCGTATGCAATTTTTGCATTTTGCCGCAAATGAAGTCAGTTTCTATAAAGCTGTTAAATAAATAAACGTTGCGCGATTTTTGCCATTTTTTACGATTCTCATGAGATCAATAAAATTTATCACTTCCATTGACCGGTTGCTGTGGAATTTCCATTATTAGAGCCTAAACTTCAAAACCTATAACATGAAATTTCGATTTTGAGTTTTGGCAAAAAATATGAGGCATTTGAAATATGCCTAAAAAACGCTGAATTTAAACTTTCACATTACAAACATATCTCACGTCACGGGAAATGCTTCCACGAAGACGGCATTGGGTGGAATTTGTAGCTGAAGATGTGTAGTTTTTAAACACGTACTTGTGAAATCGAAAAGAAGCAGTTTTAAACGTTTTATTTGAAGTATAAGGCCAAATATCACGATTTCCTCATTTTTCATAAAAACATATATAACTTTCGATTCCGACCATATTTCGGGACGTTCGAAACGGGAAATTGAAGCTGAATGTTTCTACTATTGATTGCATATAGTCGCTTCATGCAGGCGAGTCTTGGAATTTCAAGGGAGACCTTCGAAAACAGGTAACAATGCGCTCCGCTCGAGTACTGCCGGCGCGCCGCGGGTTACAATTCTCGCAGCGGCAGCGCGCGCAGCTGCCTATATGCATACGCTTGACTGCACGGTAGTATTGTGTACATGTCTCGGCCCTGCGTCGGTGTGTGTGCTCTAGCTGTAGAGTCTGGTAGAGTCGTGCCGGTCGTGCGGAGTTAACGGATTTGTCAGTGCTTCAACGTATTAATAAGTGTGTGAAAAAATTAGTGAATTCGGTAAGTATTTATGATATTTATGCAATGCCATGATATTTATTTCATAGGTGTTTTTTTTATCATTAAAATAATCTGACATTTACTTAAAAAAATGTAATATTTCATATAACTCCGAAAGCACGTGTCGTTTGAGGTTATATTCATGACACGTTTATCGTAATATTTTTTACATGTATACATGTACATTTTCCTTTATAATAATTACAGAGTGAAGTGATTAAAAGTCATGCTGCATTATGTTTAAAAAATAAAAATGTAATAAAAATAAAAATAAAAATTTGCGCATTTCTATTTTTCATCCTATGTAGGATCGCTCATTTATGAGAGAACGGTTCACTTCACAAAAAACTGCTAAGGAACTTTTTTGTTCGCAATTATCTCAGCTGCATTTTTTGTTTGAAACTTTTTTTCTACGGCGTACAGATTCTTGGGAAATCGATGTTTTCCGTCCCCCCCCCCCCTACGAGGGGGGGGGATTTTAGGGGGAAGCTCGGGGGTAGGAGTGGCAAACTTTTTTGCATCTTTTTTGGGGTCCCAAAATTGACATTCGCAGCAAAATTCAGCTTGTTCATATGATTTTTAGAGGTTGAGTGGCATTTTCGTCTCTGATGACTGGACTACTGTGACAATATAAAATTAAAATCTTGCGCAATTAGCTTGTATTAAAAACATTGTATTGTTTCAGCAAAAAACAACTGCATCATGCTTTCAACGAAACTTTACAACAACCCGTTTACGATCTGCGTAGAAGGAAATATAGGAAGTGGTAAAACAACGTTCTTGAATCATTTCCAGAGCTTTAACAATGCAACAATTTTACAAGAGCCAGTGGATTTGTGGCGAAACGTGGCTGGAGTAAATTTGTTGGTAAGCTCTTTTAAAAATAACATTTTTGGGGGATCCATACATATATCCATTGGATCTACAGTTTAACGCCGGATCCAAATGGCGATGGTGATCAAAGATATCTTAATGCTATAAATTGTAAATTGTAAGTGACGATATATCGGCCACAGAACTTATATTTTTAAGCCATAAGAATTCGGTTTTGCTCAGTTCGTTTAAGTCTAACGATTAAAGCCTGAACAGTTTAAAGACAGAAATTATTGTTCTTAATCTCTTTCGACTTATGTCTTAAGGCTTCTTAAAGCAAGGTTGTGGACCGAGACTAATATAACTATCTGGATGAATATTTCCTAATATGAGTGCATTAATACCAAAACAAAAATAAACACTGATAATATTTTTAGGATCTTTTCTACAAGGACCCAGCACATTATGCTTTCTTGTTTCAATCATACGTTCAGTTGACTAGGCTACAGTTACATACTATGGCTACACCATCGCCCTATAAAGTAATGGAAAGGTCCGTGTTTAGCGCAAGATGTTTCCTAGAAAACATGGAGCGTACGCACATGATACAGAATGTAGAAGCGATAGTTTTAGAAGATTGGTTTGATTGGTGCATGAGAAACACGAATATAAGAGTAGACTTAATAAGTATGTATCTCTATCAATTAAGCAAAAAGATTCTTATATAAAGCGGGCCTTTCTCCTTTCATTAAATTATATTCTTTATTGTATCTGTAATTTAGTATATCTGAGAACAACGCCTGAAGTCGTATTTCAAAGAATGCAAGCACGTGCGCGCAAAGAAGAAGATTCTGTGCCGTTGGAGTATCTGAAACAAATTCACGAAATCCACGACGACTGGCTTTACAGACGAACTCTATTTTATTTACCGGCGCCGGTTATGATCATAGACGGTGACAAAAGTCTCGAGGAAATGGTGCCTCAATTTGAGAAATGTAAAGACCGTATACTTAACGAACAAGCTGATGGCACAACAAGCCCTAGAATTGTATTAAATACTAAAGCATAACAGGCTATTTTGTGCTAATATTATGTTTATTTAAGAATGGATTAATTATATTATAGGTAATTTTTTCATAACTATATATAACCATATATACATTTGTTGGCGTTGCTTGCACTTTTTGCATTTATTGCTAGAATCTACTTTGAGAAACACTCGAATATATATTTATCTCATTGTAAATGCAAAAATTTTTAGGTATTTCAAGCAACGTGAACAGACTTGATATTTTATCTTGTTCTATTATTTTATAAAGTTTAAAAACTTTAAAAATTCAACAACATGGTTTTTATGACTTACCTTCAGAGACTGAAATGATACTGTGTTTCGGGAAGGTAGGCTGATTGTCATTGACATCGATTACCCGTATGCTCAATGCAGCAGTACCGGTTAATTGTGGATTTCCTTGGTCAGTTGCGATGATAGTCAACCTGTACTTCTCACGGATCTCACGATCTAGGACTATATTGGTCCGAACAACTCCACTGTATGGTGGACTTATGGTGAACGCATTATCCGGATTACCATCCACAATATGATATAAGATTCTACTGTTCAGCCCTTGATCGGCATCAATTGCTGAAAGCTATAACAGTAAGTATTGACATATAAATTTGTGCGTTCAACACATTTGTAATGTATTATATTATCTATTTTTATATCTGAACTTTGTTAACATAAGACAAAAAGTACAAATAAATACATTTGTACCTTTGGATCCTAATTTAATTATATTTCTACTCTTTCTTAAATCCTATTATAAAAATAATTTCTCTCCTTATATATTTTTGTTACATATGATTCGTACTTTAATTAGGTTCGTTATGTAAAGAAGTATCATATAACGTATCAAATATAAATATTATATTTTAATAATATAATATTAGAGTGTAATATAATATTAAGGCGATGTTAGATCGTAAAAAGTTTTCTCACCTTCACGACGAAATCTCCTTTAATATTGCCTTCGAGTACAGTAGCCGAGTATTGTGTTTGCGTGAAGATTGGTGGATTATCGTTGATGTCGGATATCCTGATGATTACTTTGACGTATGCTTCTAAAACCTCCTGGCTTCTCGCTATCACATTGAGAATGTGCCTTGAGCTTTCTCTAGGTATCTCCTTCGGCTGCTGCCCCTCCAAAGATCTGCCCCACGAATTCGTGCGCCCCGTGTCGCCCGGCAGATCGTTATCAGATTTTACTGTCATGTCATTCCAAAGCTCCGCGTCCAGCCTGGTAGGATCATTGACGCGCAACAGACCAGTGTCTTCGTCGATCGCAAAGGTGTTGTAGTTGTTTCCGGACGCGATCGAATACGTGACGCGTTGTTTCCTGCCATCGGTACGTACCGCGGTGATTTTAACTATCTCCGTGCCAGCCGCTGAATTTTCCTGAATGACGACGTTGTATGTGTCATTCTGAAATTTCAAGCTGGGCGTCAAGTCCACGAGATGGCCGACTTGAAGCTCGATCAAACCTTTAGCGCTCTTCGGCGGATTACCCTTGTCCTGGGCCAACACCTCCAAGTAATACGTCTTGCCATTATCTTGCGACAATGATAAGCTTGCCGTTACTTCGCCGGTGCTAGGATGTATTCGAAATTTCGGTTTCTCCTGCTCGTTTATCAATGAGTACACGATATCACCGTTTACACTGTCATCAGCGTCTTTGGCTGATACCCGAAGAATGTTCTGACCCGGCTTCGTACTGATGGGCACGCGTGTCCGAAAAGGGTACTCCTCGAAAATTGGCGCGTTATCATTTATATCGCTGATGATGATCTCAATGGGTATCGATGTGCTTTTCGCATCATACATGCCGCTGTCCGTGGCAACCACGAGGAAGGTGTAGTTGCTTTGACGTTCACGGTCCAATGGGCTGTATCGAACAGGAAGAAACAGACATTAGTTATAGAATAATAGGTTTATCGCAATCACAAAATTGAGAAATAAAGAATAAAGATATTAATTTAATAAAAAGAGACATTGCAATTTATTTCCTTTAGAATCTAATTTAATATTAATAAAATACATTAAATTAATAGTTTTACTTGTTAATAAAAATTATGATTGTGTTATTTTCAATAAAATAAATAAATATTTTGTTTCTATGTTAATAAAAAATTATTACGAGATCACAAGAAAAGTTAGAACGAATTCTGATTTAGTCTCACAGTATTGTACCTTAAATTAATTTTCTTAAAACAATGCTATTAGGAAGTTACGCAAATGCAAGTCGAGCAAGCAGGAGAAGTTCCCAGCGTGCCTTCGCGATACAACGTAACGCTCACAATAATTCTTAATAAGCGTGGGATAATGATCAGACGTCGGTAGTGCACGAGTTCGATACGCTTATTTACGATTGCGCGAAGCTAACTCGAATACTCCACAGTTATCTTCCGCCCTAGTATCTGCTGTATCTGCTGATTGCAATTCGAAATATGCAGTACGAATCTCTATCGCATTTGAACAGAATGACAGTTGCAAGAAATATTTCATTTGAGAATGATTCATGGAATGCAAGTATTTTTTTATTTCACGATTGATGTTATCGCTCAATTAATAAATAAATTAAACACAAGTAGATTTATATGAAAGACGTGGATAGATGTGACGGTTGATTTAATAAAAGTTTCGCACTTCGATTACAAGAAATTTGTTGACATATTATTTCCAAAAAAGATGATTTTGCTGAAGTATCTAAAAAGTTATTCTTAAAGTGCACGATTCTTCCATTAGAGGAATTCCTTATCTGTCGTACACAACAAAAAATGTTGACATTCTAGAAATCAGTTAAAGCATCTTACGCAATTATTTTGATGGTCTAACAAAATTATTCTCAGATCTGTATCTAGCTAAAAAATTAGATCAATGGTTGTTCAAATCAACGATCAAATTTAATTTACTTATGAGATTAATATTATTTTAGTGATTGTGTTGTAAATTCGGAAATAATCAACGAGCAATCAGGAATAAATGTATTTAAAATTAATTACATATAGAATTATTATTCTAACATCTAATTTTGACCGCAGTTGACGCTTCTTATTTAGTCTTAATTTATATCTAAATTTTTAGATATTTTAACACAAAAACCGTCTTTTCCATATAATATCGTCTCAGTATTCTTTCTATCAGTTCGCACTATTTATCAAATTGTTCTAAATGAGAACCGATCCTCGTTTGACCCGTATATTGTCTCTACCGGGTGGTCTCCAGAGAAAGCAAAAGAAGAGAGAAGTGTTCCGTACCGAGAGGTGCTGCAGAACGACAGTGCGGCTTTCAAAAGGTAAGAGGAACGAGACCGTCGTCGCAAGAGCAACGGCAATAAGGCGACACGAAAGTCGGGTCCACGGCTACTGATCGAGGGAAGAGGATACCAAAAACAGAAGCGGGAGGAGAAAGAAGAGGCGGAGGAGACGGTGAAACGAGACGACCGGACAGTGGCCGCAGCGGGAAAGGGTGAAGAGAGAATGAGAGAGACAACGAAAGTGGGAGAGATGCGGCGAAAGAGTAGCTCGAACCGAGATCTGGTTTTGCATATCAGGAGGCATTTTGCCGGCTGAAATAATGCATTGAAATGCCAGATGGCGTCTCGCTGAAATGACACACGGCTGTCGCGACGCAAAAGTATGCGCCCCCCTGGGTTCCTTAGTCCTTTCCATGGCTACCGACTACTCTCTCTCTCTCTCTTTGTTTCTACACTGTCAACTGGCGCCTGTTCTCCAACATTTTGCAGCCCTCCCTGTATTCGCATATCCTGCAAAGCACCCACTCGTCTCATCGATAATCGGAAGCAAAAACGGTAAAAGGCGGAAAAGCCGCGTAAACAGATACAGTTAAGCAAAATCGTAAACTAAGATTGGCACCGAGGTGAGAAGGGGTAGAAAAGGGGGATCGACTAATTGCCACGGGGATTAAAGCACGAATCGTGAGTCACCGAGACGGACGTTGGGCGTGTCGGTCATGCGGGTTTACGGCGACTCCGCATAATAATTTGCAACAAGCAAATTATACATTCCCGGCGTGGAAGTGATTTATCGAAATCACTCGGTCGTGTCATCTTCAGAGACAGGTCGCCGGACACGACGACACGAGGGGGCAGGCGACTCTAATCACCGTGAAACTCTTACGTGACCGTATAACTGTCCACCTATAAAAGTTAATGTTTTGTATATAAAGTCTCGGTATTGAATTCGATTCCGCGAAGTTCGCGTGCAATTAACGTTTGAGAGTTTTCCACCGTTCGTACGCCGAGACTGTAATCGAGCAATTAATGATCATCGGTCAGCGTGCTCCATTGGACCAAGGTTCGCGGTAGCCCGCAGCGAAATCGTCCATTAATTAAGGAACTACGACTTTGCTGTTTGGTGGGATGGACGGAAGCCACGGAAAGTCTTCGTCTTAACGACATCCCAAGATATCGGTTTATTGCGTGCATAATCATAAGAGACACACACGGACCGAGAGAGATGAACGAAGGACCGGGTAAGAGATAGATAGATAGAAGAAAGAGACAGGAGAAAAAGAAAGGAAGAGTAGTATCTCGAGTTGTGCCGACGAGTTATGCATACGGAATCATTTAATCGGCTATAGTGCGTCGTTCGTGAAGCGCATCGACTGACTTTATAATTTTACGACTTTCCTAGACTGCACCGCTCCTTCCTCCCCCACTGCCTTCGAGCGTCGAGCTTTTTTCACTGCGAACTGACTGGCTGCTCTTTCTAACGTATACGAATGCGTGTGTGTGCGCGCGCGTCTTCACTTCCCGTTTTACGACGTTATACTACCGGCGTAATATCCCTCTGGGTGATCCTAATCGGATGTGTAATAAAGGTCGCGGTAATTAACGCCAGGATGAAATTAGTCGGTTGGTAGCCGAGATCGCAAAGCGAAACTCGCATGCGATCTAAAAGAAAAGAGAAAGAAAGAGGGAGAGGCTGAACAAAAGACCTTAGAGAAAGAAAGAAGGAAACAGAAAAAGGTCAGAAGGGAAGGAAACGACGACAATGACAGAGGGTAAAAGAAAGAAGGGAAGCCGTACGTAAAAAAAAAAAAGCGAACGACGGGACGTGTGCACTCACCCAGCTGTAGTAACAACGCCAGTCAGGTTGTCGACCCTGAAGAGCCAGCTAGTCTCGTCGGCTATGGCGTATGTGATCTTCCCGTTTACACCTTGATCTGGATCAATCGCCTTTACGGACATCACGCTCGAATCCGGCGGGACGTCCTCTGAGATAGTTGTCATATACTTTGAAGGATAGTAATTCGCTGGATAGTCCGATGATCCGTACAGGAAACCGCTGTTCAGATTCTGCACGAAAGTCGGAGCGTTGTCGTTGATGTCCAGCACGATCACGGTGAGGTTGCAGTACGCTTCTCTGCTAGGTCTTCCCTTGTCCTTGGCCGAAATCGTTAGCACGTACTTGGGCACGTTCTCACGATCCAGATTCAACATCGACAATGCACCGGTAGACGGATTTAATACGAATTTGGCGCCGATGTTGCCGCCTGGAATGAAAAGCACGAAGATTAAAATCAATCATAATCGATTTTTATATTTAAGACTGTCTTAAGTTATTATGAACAGTCTTAAGATATTATGAACTAATTATTATGTACAGTCTTGAGATATTATGAACTAATTAGAGGACCGTATTAGTATCTTAAAGCAATCAACAAAAGCGACGGCCGGAGATCTACAAAATTATAAACATAAAACGCCTATGCCAATTGAGGTATTTGAAGCTGTGAAGCCAATATACGAAGAATTGAGTAGAGATGAACTTCTCACTCGTTGCTTAGGTGGATATACACAGAACTCCAACGAAAGCTTTAATGCGCTCGTGTGGTCCATGGCCCCTAAGAACATTTCTAGTGGCAAAATCGTCCTCGATACAGCTGTATTTCTTGCTGTTTTATATTTCAATGATGGCTACAATGGAGTTTTCAAAGTTATGGAGCAATTGGGCATCACAATTGGAGAAAAATGCTACAATTTCTGCTCGGAAGCCGATGCTGTCCGTATCTCGCTTTCCGAGCGCTCCCTCACTGAAGAGGCTAAAGCTGCCCGTAAAGATGCAACTTCATCCAGAAAAGATGAGGACCAAGAGAATCTTCATTTGGAAGGCCAATTGTATGGAGCAGGCATTGCAGATTGAAGGTAAAACAAAAATTTCACTAAAATCATACTACTTGAAACTTTAAACGCGTTTATCTCGAAACCATGTTTTTTGAACTTGGCGTACACATAGAGCCTACAATTTTCAACCGATTGCTTTGAAATTTTTACTGTATCTTAAAAACATGATTTTCTAGTGAGCATCGTAGGATTTTTTCGATATTTGTTGTTGAACCGATTTTATAGCCGATTTTCGATCGATTTTTTCGAAAAAAAACGGGTTTTTCAATCAAAACGATGCCATTTTTTTTAAAATTCATTTTTTAAAAAAATCCTACGATGCTCACTTCATTTTACCTTATATTTTAAGAAAATCTTTGGTTTTTTGTTCTAGATCAAAAATTGTGACCTGTACATGTACGCCAATGCGGATGTATAAAAAAAAACGGCTTTTTTTCAGTGTGCTTCCACGCCGGCATTTTATATTTAAAAAATTCAATAAAATATGTTTTTTATACCTAAAGACTAGTACTTTCATTAGTGCAAAACCCCATATTAAAAAAAATTTTTTTGAGTTCACAGTAAGCCTTTGAAATAAGGCTCAGTTTTGCAGGTTACAAGGTGATATTAGCCCTTAAAACATTACTTAAGTCTTAAATTTTATTTACGCGATTTTTCGCATATACTGCATCTAGTGAGACAACTTACTTTCGATACTGTAGAAGATTTCGCCGTTCTTCCCATCATCAAGATCGGTAGCAGCTATCACGTGGATCACGGAAGTTTCCTGATTTTCCGGCACGGCGAGGGTGTAGCAAGAACCCGGTCGAAATTCCGGACTATTATCATTCTCGTCCATCACTATAACTTCCAGAGTTGTGACGTCCAGAAGTTTGTTGGACCTCGCCAAGATAGAAACTGAGTAATGCGAGACTTTCTCGCGATCCAGGGGACCCCGAAGAGTGACTTGACCATTGGACGATATGGCGAACTTGTTCGAAGCTACGCCATTCGGGATGCTGAAGGTAACGTTATCTACGCGAAACAAAATAAGAAGTTAATCAATGTGTTTTATTAATTAAAAAATGTGTGCATCAGTTATATATTTCACAGAATTATTGGAACTAAGAAATATTTCTATAAACATTTAATTCGTTATCTTCCAACATTTGGTCTTCTCATTTTCTTCTTTCGCCCTGTGTGCTATTTATTTTGTTAATTCCTATTTCTTTTATAAATAAATCACTATTGCACGCATTTTTATTTAGATTTTATTTACGTTTCGTCTAATATTACTGCAGATATTAAAGAAGCAGTAGTTTTACAGCAGCGGCCGCAATTTATTTATAAATCAATTTTATATAATTATCTTAACTTATATGTTTTACACATGAATATCTTGGCGTTTTGTATCCACTGTTAAACTCTGAAAAAAAATATTCTCCCAATATTCAAAGGATATATATTATATTACTTATCGTGTAATTTATTTACTCCAAAACGAAGAAAGAAACCATCATCTTATCCGCAAATCGGGAGCAGCTTTGCGACGTGCGATTTTCCTATTCGAGCAAGCCGTCGGTGACTTTAATGCTTTCGTTTCTCGAATTCCAGCGCGCTTAGCCCATGCTCGTCGGATTTTTAGCGGACTTAGAACAAAGCGACGCGATTTAGTGTATGTATACGTATGCGCGTGTCGCATCGTGGCCATCCCTCGTCTTGTTTCCAGTAAGTAGCGATATGTCGTATGCGTGTGTGCGTGCACACGCGAAACCGCGCGTTGGTATGGAGTCCGGTGATTTGCCTATGCGGCAGGCCGGCGGCACGATGATATACGCGGCCATTGTTTCGCCTCGTCCTCTCTCTAATCCCTCTTGCCCTTCTGCGTTCTGCACTCGCTCCCGCATTTCGCAACAACCTCCCCTCTATGCATTACTGAGCCGCCGATCCCTGAAGGACCGGCACCTTCGACACACCCTTGGGACGCGCTAATGCGCTCGTCCGGCAGTCGTGATAGATAAGCGGCGAACCAGAGATACCGTGCTGTCGGCGGAGCTGGTTTATCGCACTTTAACCGTTCGTCAAACTGAAATGGGCTGGATCGGGTGACTTCCCGTGTTAGACGCAAGTCCTATGTGGATTTAGCGCGAAGATATGATGCGCGAAATACACGGAAGAACGATTTTGCTGGGGGGTATTTAAAAATTTAACTATATAAATACAGATTTGAAAATAATTTTGTTAGATCAAAATAATTATATAGGACATTCAAACTGAATGACAAAACTTGTGGCAGCGTTGCTCATCCTGCTCGAGATTCTTACGTAATTATTTTTGATGGATCATCAAAATAATTACCATCAATTAATTTACAATTATTTTCAGGTCTGTATTTAGATAAATTTTTAGATATTTCAGTCAAATTTATTGTCTTTTCCATGTAGTGATCATTGCAGATATGAAGATATGCATATATAAGTCCAGCACTGGTTTCTGTAACTTTTAATGATATTGTCGGTATCGTTACTGTCACAGTTTCTTTACAATATATCATATCTGCATAACGATAGCATAACGATTTGAATATTATCGTTAAGGGCCATGGCACAGAAAAAACTTAAGCAATCAAACGTAAGCAGTAAGCGAATTGGTCAATTATAGTATAGAGATCGTAAAACCATAACAGTAGTAAATCCAATGTCGATTTCCTTACTGCTTACATTTTACTGCTTAAGTTTTTTGTGTGCTGCGATCATAAGAGTTACAGAATTCTATTGCAGGTGTAAAGATACACGGTCATTAAACGTAGCGTTTATCAAATTCTTGTGTCATAATTGGCATTTTGCTTACTACCGGTTTTCTCGCATAATAAAAAAAATAAACTAATATGAATACACGAGGCACAATTATATATCGGATAAACGATTTCCGGAAATAACGCCTTCAAGAAGTGCGTCTTTACCTCCTGAACATCGGACATCTCACGGTTAATATATGACGTGGAGTCGTCTAGTCACACACTCGCAAGACTTTTGCGATGATAATTAGCGGCATCGTCAGGGACGCTAATCCCACAAAAGATGCGACAAGTTTTGTCATAAATAACGCGAACGAGCTCGTTTGAAAACTCGAGTGCTCGTTATCGCGTTTTCCAAAGGAAAAGAATCCGAGGACACGTTCCTCGACGAAAACGACGATATATTCTACGGGACGAACAAATCTTGGGATTTTTTCGGCTGGCGCAGACTACGACTTGCTTTTTAAAGCATACGCGCAAGAAGATACAAACTGAGATTCGACCGCAGCGGGATACTTTGGACAAGGTTGCCGGCGACTCCGACGGAATCCGCGCGAGTCATTTCGGTAAATTTACTGTAATGCTCGGTACTGACCAGATTCGAGGCAATTAAATATTCCAGGTATTTTCGTAGCAGGGTTTTCCTATTAGCTGCGGCAAGCGCGGCAACGATTACGCGGCACTGTGTGCGTGCGGTGTGTAGGTGGTGTGTGCTGGGCGGCAAATTACACACACTATATTCTATACCGAAGACTCGCTCAAAGAGAGAAAAAAAGGTGAAATCGATCAGAATGCGAGTGAGACGCTTAAGAGAAGTACGAGAGACAGCAAACTGTCTTCCGCTGTCTCTAACTTCAACTGCGGCCGTCCTACACGCCATTAAGTTGACAGTTCCAGTTAAATTTGCACCGACAGGGACTTTACGCACCACCGAAACAGTAAGAACGCAATGCCTAAAAGTATCTTCGTTATGCCTCGGAGCTCGATAAGTTTCTACTGTTTGCTTCTGACGATGCCGAAAATACGCGGTTATATCATTTTGCTCGAGATATTACAATAAATTGGAAATCCATTGGAACTAATTCGATAATATTATTAAACTTTATATTAGTCGTCGCAATGTGACAAATTTTAGTTTAACTGGCACACAGTAAAGACATAGTGATGAGATCTTTAGTCTTACCTTGATCCGCAATTGCTGGTCCTGCAACGTTCATCACATGCGATCCGACGTGGAGATTTTCGGAAATCTTAACGATCGGATTAGGCAACAATAGTCGAGGAGGTCCACTCGCTTGTGCCGCCACCGGATTCAGACTCAGATTCAGCGTAGCCTTGCGGAATGGTGTTCCGTGATCATTTGCTGTAATCTCGACGTTCATGGGCTCCGTGATGGGCTTCACAAGGGTCACGATGCCCGACTCGTAACCCATGATGAGCCGCGTTTCCTTATTGTCCGAGGTTATCACATAAGATATTCGACCGTTGTCGCCAGAGTCCTTATCTACAGCGACGACTTTTACCACACTACCACCTAGTAAAATTAAGAGAAAATAAGAATTTCATTAATCATCCTGTTATATATGTATATAAATTTATAATACATTCAGCTAAGATGTAAAATTTACCAGGCAGAAGATTCGATGGGACATTTATCTTGGTAAATTCTGGCGCGACGAAGACGGGATCGTTGTCATTCTCATCGAGAACGATGATTTTTGCGGTGACCGTGGAAGCTAGTTGCTCTCCTGGTAGTGCTCGGTCCGATGCTTTGAGGATTAAAGTGTGTTGCATTATCTCTTCCCTATCCAATTGCTTGGCCAACGTCAAAGCGCCAGTTAAAGAATCCACGGTGAAGCAACCCTTCGCTGGAAACTCGGCTACGAGACCGTATCTAAGTTCGCCATTCAGGCCACTATCCAAATCACTAGCCGTGAGGTTATAAATGGTTGAGCCAATTGCTGTTGTTTCGGACACGAGAACAATTATCGGATCCTGCGGCCAACTCGGTGGATTATCGTTGGCATCTTCTATAATGATCTTTACGGAAACGGCGATGCTTTGAGGATTCCCGAGTGAGGTTGTGTCTAATGCACGAATCTGCAGATGATATTCGCTTACATTCTCGCGATCGAGCGAGTGGGCGACTACCAACTGGCCCGAACTGCGATCGACATCGAAAGCTGGAAACTCGCTGACTGGCGTCAGCGAGTCCAAGGTGAAAGCCACGCGACCCGCAGGACCCGCTCCCGAAACTGATCCCACTGCATGTCCGATACTTGCATCTTCGCGCACCTGAATGAATCGAGTATGTATTATTAAATTCACTCCACTTTATTCTGATATTATAAAAATATTGTCTTTTATGAAGATAATTTATGTGTATTGATTGAGAGAATTTGAGGAAATGTTGTGTACTAATAAAATCAAAATGAGTATTTATATTTAGAATAACCTTGTATTAATCCTCTCTTGTGCAATCATATTTTTATATTCCCTCCGTCCAGCCTAAGTTTTTTTACTAATCTAGATTTTCAAAAAATGAGGAAAAATTTAGGATTACTTTTCATCTATATTACGAAATAATTTTTTAACAAGATATTTTAGGAGAAACTGGACTCTGTCCTTCTTTATTTCAGAGAAATTTGGGCATAAAATTTGCTTGAGTAAAAAAGGAACTACACTGCGAATGGAGAGTTAATTAATAAGAAAGATAAAAATATTAAGTTATTAGGACATATATCTTTCTAAGAATTAAATGGAAAAAATTAAATATTTAATTGAATGACTAAAAAAAAATAACAACGAAGCTCGTAAGATCGCGATAAAATTTCAATCTCCCATAGAATTTTCTACAGAATTTCTAACGTGGCATAAATTGTATGAACCTATCCACAGGAAACGTACGTAACAACAGCGGCGAGTCGCCGTTGCAGGGATGTTAGCGCGATCATAAATGTTCTAATGAATAATTGCAAGAGGGAACTACGAAGATCCACGGCGTCCAGCGAAGCTAGAAACAAATTTGATGGGAAAATGAATCTTACTGGGTGGCAAGGTCAATAGTACTCACGTTAAAGGTAAGACTGCTGCTGGTGAAGGTCGGCCGGTTATCTGCGAGTGCCAGAACTTCGACTCGCAACACGCGCTCGCTGTGTCGTGGTGGATGACCGGCGTCGGTTGCCCTTACGGACACCCGGTATACGTTACGCTCCTCGTGATCAAGCACGGCCTTGGTCCTGATCATACCGGTGATCGGGTCGATGGTGAAGACATTGTAGCCGTCCGAGTCTCGGTCTGTGGCGAAAAACGAAGTCAGATCCGAGCAGAAACATTCTCCGTGAGATGGACGAACAAAATTACGGCTGGGCGATCATTCTTGCTGTTACAAACTTGAACGCGAGAGAGCACGCGGTATAGAAAAACTCTCTGATATCTGTGCCATTGACTCCGAGGAGAATTGTGTACATGAAATAAGCGCCGCGATAGAACACGGGATGAAATGCTTGACATGGACGAGAAGAGGTACATCCTCGACAATGTTACAGTATCTCCTGCGATGAGATGTTAAGATTTAATCTCGTGATTATCTTTTCTCGCCGTACGAGCGATCATGAAAATTCGATTCCGATCGCAACCAAAGTGGACCGGCACGCGTGATAACGATTCTTCATAGGCGGCGAAGTATAGTTCGCTAGCGAATAATACGCCCGGTAAAAACGCCCGCGACTGCTTTTAAGACCGCGCATAATTGTTTCTGTAATTGCTCCTGGGTTATTAAAGCCTCAAAAAGTGCTTACTCTACCGCAGGAGAGTCAAGAGCGACTGGTAAAAAAACCAAGTCCGCCGTCTAATCTCCGGCATGAAAGTACTCTCTCGCTATTTCTCTATTATTCCTGACTCTCTGCGACTCAGCCCGGCGCCCTCGTAACGAAGCCAGACAATTATTGGCTGCGTACATATACACCCGACTAATTGTAATTTATATATTTTCTTACCGGAATAATCATATCGGAGACAGAAGCGCAATTTCCTTAATCTTTAATTAGTAGTGCGTAACCGATTGGTCGCACACAATAATGATCGGATAATAAAAAATGAAACAATATATATCCTCTAAAACTTTTAGAGTAAATCTTACTCTAAAGAGTGAAATGTCACTCTTGGAGGGTGAAAATTGACTCAATCTTTCTTAAAACTGACTCAATTTTCCCTCTTTAGAGTAAGATTCAAAAAATTTAGAGAGAGTGTTAAAAAAATCTATTCCCCCTATTTATAGTAGATTGATTGAGTTTCCGCGCGACCTAAGACTTTTTTACTCAGTATAGTGTATACTATTTACCATATAAATGCTGAATGGTTTTTTTTAATACCTTGTATATATCACCGCGAGATTTAGGGTGCTTTCCAGCAAGGGACACAGTCAGACACAGTGTAACACAGTGAATCATATATCCTTGTTGTTTGCTTACGTTAAACAAGGATGAAACGATTCACTGTGTTAGATTGTGTCCTTGCTGGAAAGCACCCTTAGACTTGGGATATATTATAAATTAAAGCAATATTAAACTTATTAAGCAATGTTAACCCTTACCTTTCGGGATGCTGTACGTCACTGAAGCGTTTTCACCGAGATCCATGTCCATTGCTCGCACCCTAGCGACCTCCGTTCCCGGTGGTTGCTCCTCCCTGACACTGACCACGTCCCCCTGGGGATCGACGATCTCAGGCGAATTGTCGTTGACGTCCAGGACCGTGACCTTCAGAGGCACTCTGGCAGCTCTCGACGGTGTTCCTTGATCTCGTGCCTCCAGAACCAGCTCGTGGACGCTTTTCGTTTCACGGTCGAGCGGCTCGCGCGTGGTAATCTCGCCTGACGGTTACCGAGTGAAGGGGAAAGAGAAATAATTAATTTTTATTGCGCTTTACCAACGACGTGAGCTTATGGCTACTGCACACTGAACGCAATAAACGATGGACAATAGTCAATAAGAGCTCTGCTTTTTTTCATCGCGAGACTCGGTGTGACGTTGATCAAGGTACATTAAAGCTCTAGCTATATCAAAGTAGCGCAAACGTCCTTCATCTTTAATCTAATAACCATATCATATTTAAAAAATTACGAATAATACTAAGTGCTTATTAGACTGCAGCCAGATAAAAAATGGCGGTCGAAATTATCAATAGAAAAGTCGGCATTTCGGCTTAGATAAAAGGATTGCGCTACTTTGATATGTATCTAGAGTTTTAATTAGCAATTCCCCTCAGCGTGGGTAGTATCTATTAACGGATGTCGAGGAATATTTATGGGCGCGCGACAAAAAGCTCCATATCGGTTCGTCTTGATATTAGATACTTAAGCAATTGAGTCCGATGGATCTTACGTACCGAACTCCCAAACGACTATTGGAGATCGCTGAAAAAAGTCTGGTAATAGTTAATAAATGTTAAGTGAAATAATACCAATCAATGCCAATCAAATGGTTAATATTGGTTGATATGATAAAAAATAATTTTACTTTCTTATAAATATTTAATAAATACTCCTTAAATATTTAAGAAAGTAAAACTTTTTTTGTTATATTAACCAAACATTTAATTGGTATTATTTCATTCAACATTTGATAGCTATTAGCAGACTATTTTTTCACTGCAGACGGGGGAGTATCGATTCATTATAAAATCGAATATGTATGACTTCCGGTTGACGTCTCTTGTCGATCGCGCGGATGTGTAGACCGACCTTATCAATTATCCTCGTTAAGAACGGTTAATTGGATAATTGTCGTTTGAATGCGAATAAGAACCATCTGTGCAGCGATTTGCTCGTACTTCTCGATATACCAGGAGTTTCATTTTTCGTTTCCGCTTTTGCTCTTTCTCTCTCTCTCTCTCTCTCTCTCTCTCTCTCTCTCTCTCTCTTTCCTCGCATATAATAATCATACTAGGGGCATACGTAGTCGCGCGTGTAACGAGGTCTGCCATAATTACGTATCGCAGAGAGTAGTCGAAGCCGAGGAGAGGACGAGGATACGAATAAGAAAATAAAGAAGAGGCAGGAGAGTGCAAGAGCACGGCGGGGTAGAAGCGGGAAAAGATGGAGTCAAAGCGCAGAAAGGATCCCTACCTCGATGCACGGTCGGTGTATTAATGGACAATTAAGCGAGCGACTAGTTGAGAAGCCGCCAGAACTATTCCAGGATCTGGGAAAAAGATCGGGATAATAATTCGTTCCTGAGACGACCTATTGATGTCCGCGCGCCGACGCCGGGTCTTGGCCTGGCGTGCCACCACGAATTCTCGACGTACTTAATCGAAAACCATCGCGACCATTCCGGCGTTCACCACCGACGCAGTAGTTGGACGACGCCGCACTTCTCCGTTCTCGACAAGACAAACGATCGACGATGGACATGCAAACGCGCCGGCCGGCTGGTCGGGGATACCATCCGCGCATTGGGGGATACCATCGCGCAACAATAAGAAGTATATCGTAGGACGCGTGCTAATGCGTTTCTCGTGTTAACCGTGGGACCGCGCAACCGATCTCACCGTCATTCTTGTAAGAGGAACGTGGTTTTTGTCTTTACGTGCCTCTTCCAATATTTGAAAATCCATTGCGATCGGATGTACGAGTCAAGGACCATGTCCCATGACGGCATGGCGTCGCTTTCTCGAAAATCAAACAGTCGTTCAACGAAAGGAAACGGTAGAAGATTCAATGCGAGGAATCCCAGACCGGGATTAGATCGAAGTCTGCATCGTGGAACCTGCTCGACAACTTTGCAACCCTGCGCCTTGCTAAATTGCGGACTAGCTGAGCAACCTTATCTTTAATTTCATCACCGACGCAAAGCAACATACCAAATTATCGACGCGCAGAAAAGCCGCGGGGAAACGCTGCTAAGCACGTTTGCAGCTGGAAAATATATCGCTAAGTAATCTTAGATCTGATCGATATTTTTATATCACATGCGTAATTATAATATAAATCGATCACGTAATCATCATTCATTACGATGCGATATATACAGGTAGAACGTATTAAACGAAGCGAATAAATCTTTTTTTTTCGCAGATCTTTCTCGCATAAAGTCAATGTGCTACAAAGTGATCGCAACTTTGTAGCGCCGCAGAAGTATTACATGCCTGCACTGAGAAAAAAAGTTGCTGTTTCAAAAAAATATTAGTTAATTTAATTAAATGTAGCGGTCACGGGCTGTCAAGCAAATATTTGTTAATTCAAACAAATAACATGTTTTAAATTACAAGATTTTGTTAATCTAAATATATAAATATTTGAACTAAATACTCATTACGAACTAAACGCATTTGGTCAAGTTAACAACTTTTTTTTCTCAGTGTGGGGGTCAATCTTCAAAATTTGAAGATGTCGAGCTGCAAGAATTGCTTGAAGAGAATCCAGCTCAAACGCTTTTAGAGTTATCGAAACAGTTAAATGTTACTCCAAAAGCCGATTGAGTGACGAATTGATGCAAAAAAGATCATCCGT
>NW_017299465.1:173845-203023 GCF_001594075.2 Trachymyrmex cornetzi
CTTCTCCAGTCACAACGAAGTCCAAAAATGGATGGATGAATGGATCGCCTCGAAAGACACCGCGTTCTACCGTCGTGAAATTGCCCTGTTGCCAGAGAGATGGGAAAAAGTAGTAGAAAATGGAGAAAATTACTTTGATTAAGGTATTCATTCATCTTCCCTTCGAAACAAATCAATTTTGGAGACGAAAAAACGGCAGGGATTAAGTTTAACATCTAATAATTACAAAATCTTGATATTAATAAAAATTATAATAACTTGCTACTTTTTTATTATACACAAATGGGTGCAATAGCAAATGAATTTATGTAATGTCTTTAAGAAGTTACATGTTACAATACTTCTCTATAACGATAAATATTACATAAAAAAGCTAATCACCGGAAAAAGGGCCTAAGTAGAACTGTGCCTTTATTCCGCCTATCCCCTCCATTGTAATATATCTTTCATCTTATATCTCCGGTCTTTTTACTTTCAGGCAAGTAAAGTTTGTCATAAGTTCGGTAAAAATAGCCAGAATAATTTTACTAGTCTTGCAAGATAAAAATTACTCAATCATTTTTCTCCGTAAAAGGTTACATAATCAATATTCTGAAGTAAGCGTGTCCATGCCCGTGCAGTACAGGCCACGTGGCGCAGATGGCACGTGGCCACGCTGCAACAGGTATCCGATCGATAGGCGAGTCGGTCACGGTAGGTCACGGAAATTCCTGAAGTCGCAATAATCGATCGTACCGCGCAACGGCTTGAAATGCATGGGACACGCAAGAATGTCACGCGCTGAACATGCGTCGCTGCGATTCGCGTCGGAAGAGAGGCGACGGCGAGGTGGCGGGATGCGACTCGGACATTTCTGATGAACGTCTTCAAGTCGTGCGGTAGGGAGGCATCGACTGCTAACGGCCCCTTGATCACACCCGGTACATATTAGGAACCGGTTGAGTCGCGCTGACAATCGAATATTCCCTTACTTCTTGTCGCGTATCATCGCGGACAAGGGCGTGCCATTCCATAAATCACCGCCGGTCGATCTCCCGACATTGTAAGCCAACACGCGAGGGGCCGCCTTAATTGGATGAATGGAGAAAAGGGCGCCATTAAGCGAGTGTTACGGGGGCGACCTACGCGGAAGGAGCGAAGGTGCTCCATCGCTCGAGGGTTTTCTCAATGGGAGATCTCGCGGTTAGAGCCGATCGAAGGACAATGGCCGGGCGAAATTTCAACTCACTCCGCCGCAGGTCCGTTGACCGGACAATGTGTAGTCGCGCTGCATGCAGCGGGGATTAATATAGAAGTACTCGTACGACAAGACAGCTGATACTTCCGGCAGCGCGATCGCCCCTACCTCCATCGCCGTCGTTATCCCTCATCTTTTTTTCTACTTCTCGATTCTCTCCGTTCGCACAGTCGGGATGACTCGAGAAGTCCCACCTCTGCAAACAGGCAGCGGATACGAAACGAGAGAGAGAGAGAGAGAGAGAGAGAGAGAGAGAGAGACCCCGGTCTCGGACCGAGAGCGTGTACACAAATACCCCCGTGTCGCATGCCAATCAAACTGCGCGCATTGCACACGCCGCATGCGTGTGCGCGCGCGTATTTCGCGGCGTGTGACGGGCCCCGGGCCCCGTTCCTGATGATTCGTTACACGCCGACCAGACGAAAGCGCCACTCTTACCGGATTATGTTTTAATACCCACGAAGCACACACATACTGCTGCAACCCTAAAATGAGCTATACGAAGATCCTACAAAAAAAGAAACAATTCTCGTGTCGTTCTTGTTACTTCAACCTGGTAATTTGGTAAATCGCCATTGAGAGACATCGTGAGCTTAAACCTCGGCGGTTGTATTTGTAAATTGTTCGATTTACTTAACAGTCGTATTACAACGTTTAAAGTGATGAAATACTAATATAAATTATCAAAGGATTTCGAAATAGTCCGAGAGAAGCCTGGTAAACGCCGAATAATGTTGCCCGGGTACAAGGAACTCTTTCATCGATTACAAAATCGTTTAACAATGATGCGGCATAAAGGGTCGTTGGGTTGACGTAAGAGCAACGCGTAAATTACACGCGTTGACGGCTCGAGGCCATTTAATACATTAACCTTTGGAAGACAGGAAGACGATTTATCGGCTTTTAATGGTTCAAATGAACTTAACGTGATCAGTGTTTTAATTTAAAAATCTAATTTGCTTTTTCACTGAAAACTAATTCAACATTGTATAATATATCAGATTTTTGTATCGCTACGTTGTTGTATCCATTCAGACTCGGAGAATTAATAAGAAGCTAGCGAAGACGCGTTCAATTTTTATTTAACAAGCTAAGAACCTGTCTTAAACAGGAAGTAAACCGCGGGCTGCTGCACTTGGCTGCGAGCGAGGACGCGAAGAAAGTTGCGATAGAAGTCAACGGCAAAGCGTAGACGAGAAAGAGACTGCGACAAGGAGATATCAGCTCGGCATTAGACCGAGACTGAATATCTGGCGGAAATAAAAGACTACAGCAGACGCGAAGTACAATTACGTTTGTGATAGCGCTTCGAGACGAAGGACATAAGATGAAGGGATATAATTTAGAAAATCGAAACGCGTGAAAGATCAAGTTCGATAAGGATTATATTAAAAGGGTATTATATATTATAACGAGAATTGTATTATCGACTACAGGGCGCAGAGATTGCTTCCGTTTCGCGGCGACACATTCCTGTGACCGTGTTGAAATATACGCATTGTCGTGAGTATGACAATAATGCAAGGTAAAGCGTCACGGAGGGAAGGCAAAAATTCCAAACGTACAACCAAAATGTTAATCGCTGCGAATCGATCACTGTCACCCGTAGCTCTGAGAAGCACCGAAGGGACCGTCCACCGAATCAGGAAGTTTCTCCTTGTAGTACATCTCTTATTCACGGTTGTCGAGTAGCGCGGTCGTAACTCCGGTGTGAATTCAACTTGTCTGAGAACGAGTCGGTCGGAGCGAAGAATAATGCGATTCTTGCCGGGTCTGTTCAACGAATTCTCGAATTACACGTTCGCAAGCAACTCGAGAACATCGCGAGCCGAAACTCAGCGAACCCGTGGAAACGATTCGCCAATATTTTTCTCCGCAAGTTTTTTTCGAGCTGCGTGGGCATCTTCGACTCGATCCTCGAAGCCGGACCCTGGTCGGCTTTTGCAAACACTTGAACCTCGTTATGACAAGAACCTATATATATGTACTTCGTTTGACCATGGCATTTGATGGCGACGCAAACAAAGTGTAAACGGAACGAACAGAATGAAAAACAGGAAAATAAGACGTGGAGATAGCCTCTTACCTGTGTCGGGATCGACAGTGAAGCTGCTGTTGGCTTGGACCACCGTGTATCTAAGAAGCGAGTTCTTGCCGATATCGGGATCGATGGCGCTCACCGAGCCCACTAAAGTACCTGACGGTAGATTCTCAAGCAGCTCAAATCCGTAGAAGTCCTTCTCGAATCGCGGATCGTTGTCGTTGTCATCCAAAACCATCACCAGGACGGAGGCACTCGCGGTCGCCGCAGGTGATCCATTGTCAATCGCGAGAACCGTCAAAGTGTGTCGATCAAGAGTCTCGCGGTCCAAACTTTGCGCGAGGTATATCCAGCCGGTGTTGGGACTGATGCGAAAAGCGGTGGAGCCTTGAAGACGATAGCTCAGTCTCGCGTTATTTCCCGTATCCAGATCCACCGCTGTTACTTGAAGAATCTGTAAATGATGAAAAATTCACGATAACCAATATAATCTGGGTTTGTCATTATTGAATTGCACACAAGTGCGGTAACAATTGTATAACGATTGTTTAATTTGAAAATATAAATACAAGCGCGATGAAATGTTAAAATTCCAGACGGACAGAATCACGATGAAAATCAAAACAAGAGCAATCGTATCGTCGCGAGAGCGAGAAAGAGTAAGAAAAGGGGAAAAAAAGAGAGGCGGCGTCGGGTCCAACCAGTCGATCCGGTCGTTTCGTATTAATTAAACGTACCCAAGAACCGCGAACCCTAAACACGTTCAAACCAGACGATGTTTTCCAGCGCGGGAGGATGGTGTATTGCGAAGGTCGAGGGAAAAAAATGAAGAAAAAGTGCAGGATCGGGAGTGTATAAGGTCGTGTTTCGCGCATGAACCTGCGGCTTACGAATGATGGATGGTAGTAGAAGGCGAAAGGAAAGAGGTGGGAATGGAGGAAGAGGAGGAGGAGGATGAGAGAGACGCCGCGACTGGGTTGTCTTCGTGAAGGACTAGGAGGGGGTGGAATGCAGGTTATCATTAGATGAGGAACCTGACGTGGGAGCAGGCAGTAATGTGTCTAACTGTACGTTATTAGTTCACGATGGGTGAAGGGTTATGCTCACTGCAAGGTTATTCTTTCGTTCGAACTCCCGGCCATGTATCTATCTTGCCTTTTTGCTCAGATTTTTCTGTCTCATTCCACTTTTAACGTACACTAATGGCTGAGATATTGTCCAGATACCACCGACAGCTTACAGATCTATTTCATCGATAGATACCACCGATATATAGCCGGTACATAAGGAAGAAGATGGAAGATCGAGTAGTAATGAGGGAAGAAGGAAGGAAAAAAGGAAGATACGAGTTGGACGAAAGAGATAGATAGATCGATTTTTTTATTAATTTATTTTATTAATTTAAAGGATGTTTAATATTCTAGGATAAACCCTCTAAGAATATAAAAATGATAAGCAAAAAAAAATGAAAGAGAGAGAAAGAAAGAGAATGGAGCGAATTGACATCTCCGCTCTATCGTACCCGTCTGTGCGTTGTAATAAATACGACGTCGTTTAACGAGTGTATCTCATAATGAGACTCTCACTGTCATTCACAATCGGTATCCACAATCGGTATTCAGAATTACGTTCACTTCGTACGCGGTTATCATCGCCATGAAGAAATCCTCGGACCTATCAGCCGCGCACCAACGACGCCCCAGTTCTCGCGAGTTTCGCGGCTAATGATTCTCTTCTCCTCAACGCGGTCCCTCGTCACAAAACCTCGCCGTCGACTTATACTCGCTCTTATTTCGATTTTTTGCCGGATAATGACTGATATGTGTAGATAATTACAGGGGGAGAGATGCACGTCGCCGTCGGCGATCTTCGCGGATGGACCTGCGTTTCCGAGGTCCACAAGCATCACTTCGGATTTGCTCTGGGCGTTCTTCTAACGACGAAGATCGAGGATTCGCGCGCGCACACACACGCACACACACACGTGTATGTGTGTGTGTATAGAGAGAGAGAGAGAGAGAGAGAGAGAGAGAGAGAGATTTAAATAACGTAGGAATTTAAATTTCTTAAATTCCATCAAAATTCTACTATTTTGGGGATATAATTGTATACAATGCAATAGATCTTTCTCGTTGAGTAACTGCTTGGAAACCTATAATGAATTCGTTCAAACTAGTTCGCAATAATGCGAACTAGTCCGTATTAACACCGTTGTACACTGATTTAATCAATGTAAAAGTAAAATGTAAATATTTTGAACAACACACAATAAATTGTATTGAGGATTTCATGGTTTAATCTGTTTTTATATTTATATACAGATTTTTACGTTAATTTGTGTACGACACCTTTAATACACACCAATGTGCACTGAATGCATCCAAACGAATTCGCTATTATATACTCGCGAAATGATCGACCGTGGCACGGCACGGCGTTCCTGCGGGCCTATCGACTGTTACCTATCAATCCTCCGCTCTCGTGGAACTCGCTGTTCGCAATCGGTATCAACGCGCGGCAACGTGCCGTGTCTGAATATCAGATTATCGGGCATTCCCTATCCATCTCCTAGTTTCGAACGGGTCGAGCAACCATAGCGGAATAACATCGGCTAATCTCGCTGCAGCGTCCGGTTAATTCCATTCCTAGTCGGCGCAGGGTTAATTCTCTCTTTGCCTACGAGATGAACTTTACGAGTCAACGTCTTCTTCTTCTTCTTCTTCTTCCTCTTCTGTTCCCTACTCTTTCGAGAGAAGCTACCCGGAAGGGGAATATAGACGACTGGTAGCCGTGGCGTACGCCTTGCGATACGAGAGGGGGCAAAGGGTTCATAAGCGCGTTCTTCCTGGTTGTCCCGGATAAAATTACGCATCCCAGAGACAGGAGACATTTGGATATATGGGAGCAAAAAGAATTCAGCGAAGGGAAAAAAAAGGGAACCATCACTTTGGTCGCGAAGAGATACCGATGAAGAGTGGAAGAAAAGTTGAAGAGAGAGGTTGTTAACTTTACCATCCGATCCAAAAATTCTACCTCTCCTGCTCTCTTGCTCTCTCTCTCTCTCTCTCTCTCTCTCTCTCTCTCTCTCTCTCTCTCTCTCTTTCTTTTCTTTCTTTTTTCTTTCCTTCTTAGAATTCGAAGAACTCTACCGCATCCTCTCGACAAACAAATGCTCGCGTGACGGGCGTGTAATGAAGATTTTTCTCACCTGGGAATCGAGCCTGGCGCCTTCGGAAACCTCCACGTGATATTCGTTCCTCTCGAACACTGGGGGGTTGTCATTCACGTCCTGCACCTCGACGCTCAGGCTGAGGTTAGACGAGAGTCCGGCGCCGTCCAGAGCACTTATCAGGAGACCGTGCCTCTGCTGAGTCTCGTAATCCAATCGCCTCGCCAAATAGAGCTCGCCGGTGCGCTCGTCTATCCCAAACAGGTTGTTGCTATTCTGACCGAGAATATAGCGTATCGGTAGCAACGGTGTGATGTCGGGATCGGTAGCGTGCGCCACGTACAAAGGCACATGAAGAGGATGCGATTCTGGCACCGAGATGCGAACGGTGTTTGTGCGAAATGACGGCGCGTTGTCGTTCACATCCTCCACGATCAATTCCAACTGTAACGGAAAGAAAAACACGGACGGATGTCGTGTAAGCGCTTCAATTGACTTGGCAATGTGTTTTTCACGACACACAAGCGAAAAACGCTACTCCTGCTTCGTTAATACGAAACCGGTAAACGACGGATTAAAAATCTTTCTTTTAAAACAGTACTAATTTGCTAACAAGCACGTGTGCGTTGTTCACTGAATATTAATATAATATCGATGCAAAAAATTATAACATAAAAAATCATAATGCGAATTTTTCGCACGCTTCGGGATTATTATATGTGCATTCAGGATAAATATATTGAGAACACGGATAAACAGCTATGATTACGGTGAGTTAATACGAGATACGATGATTATCTGGATGCGTAATTTACCTGGCAATATCCAACGGAGACGCCATTACGTGCTTCGACGCTGAGAACATATTTGTCACGTGATTCCCGATCGAGCGGCTGTCGAATCCTTAGCATCCCCGTGTTGGGATCCAGCGAGAGATCAGCTTCTTCTCTTGCCAGATAAAACCTGCTTGGTCGTTCGCCTGGAAATGCAGAATACATAATTTAAATAATGTATACAGATATACATGCATCAGATATAAATAAGGGGGGGGAAATAGCTTTAAACGAGGGAAGAGAAACACATATTGCGTTAATTTATTCATAATAAGTCTCGTCGTCCACCTCGTTCAGTGGGGGCTAATTAAAACAGTTACACCGGATTAATCTCGATAAATTATGATGCGGGTATCAAATAGTACTTGAGTTTCCGGTTGCATTTGCATGAAGATTTGCATTATCGCAACTTAGTTTTCATAATGGCCCTCGATTCACCAAACATTCAGTTGATTGACATGAGTTGTTATTAAATCACTGTACTTAAATATAGTGGTTAAATCGGAAGATCGATAACTAGTTAAAGTCAATTTCTCGTCCGTCAATCCCATGCAAGGTTCTAATGAAGATGTCAAATTGATTTGCTCTTACGATATCAATGATCTTCAAAACGGTACACACATCGATCATCAGAAAAATCACTCCGACGTGCGGCATGACTTCAAAGATCTCTCGCGTGGAAATAAGATCCAGAGGAACGTTAGCTGAAGAATGTGATGCCCGACTTTGCTAGCAATGTCGATCAGTTGCTTCGTGTCATGATTTAGCTTATAAATATTAAACACAAAATCGAAATTTGCTACATATGTTTTTATTATTTTTATTTATGTGTTATACAAAAAAAAAGAGATAAATTTATTTCTCCATTAAAACTATGGCGGTATCGTGGCCGTCGTAAAAGCGGGGCTAGTCCAGGTGCGCCGCTAAGTAGAACCTTCGGGCGAGAGCTGTCGCGCGTCGCTGAGATCTCATTCGTCACGGTTACGATCGGGGAGCGTTGCGCTTGAAGGATCGTGTCTGATCGGCGGCACGATCTCACGGTAGATCTTCGGCGATGGTTGCACACGGACGAGAGCAAGATGGCCCGCGGTCTGCGTTTGTACGATGATACCGAGTATCGATCCTTCGCCGTGTACGGCAAGAACAAGCGGGGCACGTGTGCTCCGTAACACGCACGTAAGAGCGAAAGAGAAACGACGGATGAATGATGGCGATTTATCGATTCCACGACATCGACCTCGCTCGACCTCCTCGCGCGAGTCGGCCGGTACCGCCCAGTCCCGCTGCCTCGGAATCAATTAATAGCCAAATTGGCCGGTCATTACCGCTAGCAGATGCAATTCCGTGATGAACGATTCAAGCAGCGCGAGCATTTTCTCAGTGTAACGAGGGTCAGCAGTTTGCACGTCCACGTAGGATTGTCACAAATTCTTCATACTAAAATTCTATTACTTTTTCCTAATTTCCAGACAAAATTTCATTATTTTCCCTGATACTCTCAATAACATTGTGGCGACTCGTCACTAGGGGTCCACGGGACTCACTCGGTTCGCGTAAGCACCGCGCCGCGCGAATTCCCTTTAAATAGAATATCATTCTGGATTCATTCCGGGCGTTTAAGGCACGTCCCACATTACATCGCCTTACTGATGAGTCTAATAGTGTAGGACCAGGACGAAACGCTGCGGCCGACCACAAAGCGAGTCAGACCTCCTTAATGGACATTTCCACAACATTTTGAAATTTTTTGTATTTTCGTCCTGATTTGGAAACCGTCAAATATTTTCTTGAGAGAGTAATTTAACATAGCTATATTATTTGCTATTAATGTTGCAGACACTGCTTGCGTTTAATTGTTAAGTTGATAGTATTCCAAAACTATACGCAAGTGTGATGTACGCATATTAAACTTATTTTTTTGAGAGTCAAGAATTTTAATTTTCCAAAAAATTTTGCAAAATTCCTTGACTTTTTCCTGATTTTCTTGATCGTTTTCAATTTTTGACATTTCCTTGATTTCCCTGATTTCCAGTTTTGTGGAAATCTCTGCCACATTTTCCCAAGAATTGTGAGTTCTATATTCGTAAGGAAACAAAATCGGAAACATCGTGATATCAAAGTCGCGTGATACACTGAGATATCCGACAGTCTGTTCAGATCTAACGCGTCGCGCCGGAACGTGTCTCTGATTCGCCACTTGATAGATGATGCTTGTATAATTGGACAGCTTATTTGAGAGAGACCCCTCTCAAAATCATTAGTTTGTCAATATCGAGTCAAAGGCGTATCTTTAACGCACGTCATTTCGACGTAAAAAGGATCTTAATCAAATTGATGAAAAAGCGTCACTTCGGTTTACTTTTCGTAATCGGTAATTAACCGTTTTATTAATGATGTATGAAATCCGGTTTAACGGCAATTTATTACGGCCGTATGGGCTTTCTGCGTTATCCGACGTCGCGCCGCGAAAACACGTCGCGAGGCCACATCCAATTACAGACATATTTCATCGTACACACACGCAACGGGTAAAGCACGCATCAGCACGCGTATCGATAATTGCTCTGATCGATCGATCGGACGCACGTGGTCTGGGCCAAAAACGGGAACTGCGATCACTCGCATCCGGGATGTGCCCTTCCTAGATGCGTTTCGACAAATCCGCCGTGAGATCTACCGCGATGAGATTGTCTCTCATCGATTTCGATCAAGTTTTTCTCCGCGATACAACAGGAAAAACCAGGTAGACGGGAAATATCATCTTGGTGAGTCGATTCGAGAAATAGTCGTCCATTTTATTTCCACGGTAATTCGTGACGTCTGCGTTGCCGTCGTCAACGATGTCTGTGTAGTCTACATCAAATATCGTCGGTGATATTGGGTGACGTCGACTGTTCGACCAATGCCTTAAGGATGGTACTCGGTCGCGTACGTGGATGGCATAATTTATAGACCGCTATATTTATACTCGATCCAACTTGTTCGTCCTTTTCCCCCGTTTCCCCTTTCGCGTCGGTACACGTGACAGTGCGGAAGATGAATACACCCCCCCCCCACACACACACACATATATATATTTGCGCACTGAAAAAAAAATGTTGCTAGCTACAGCTAATTCTGATTAGCTGAAATTGCATTAACTACTATAGCTACACAGAAAAAAAGACTATTCTTAAATCAACCATAATATACTCATATATAAGCAAAAATATTATAATCTTGCTTCAAAAATATCAATCTTGATTTGATTAAATTTGTTTTGATGCAAGTATTACTTTGCACTTAATTCAAGACTTGCTCAATTAAAAATTTTATATCAATACAAATTCAAGATTAAAATTTTTAAAGCAAGATTACAATATTTTTGCTTATATATGAGTATATTATGGTTGATTTAAGAATAGTCTTTTTTTCTGTGTATGAAATTTGCTAATACATACAAAGAATTTGATGCTGTAACTAATATAAGAACGTGATAGCAAAGTATGCATGTCTGTTATAGATCAATTTATTTAGCAGCATGAAGTTAGTTGTCATACTTATCGGATATGTTCGTATAAAAGAAAATTATCTCTACCACAGCTAAATATAGTTTGCTGAAACTGTACTTGCTACCAAATTGTCTGCTACACAGAAAACGTTTGCTGCAATGATCAATAGATCGACATAGTAGCAAGATGCTTGTCTGTTACAATGATAATATTTAAGCCTCACTGCTAATGGAAATTAGACCTCGCAGATACGACGTTAGGTATCCATATGTTACGACTGGAATTTAGCTACCACACGCAAATTTTTGTTGCTGCAACTAATCTTTTTTTTCCGTGCGCAAATAACGGCCTGAATACTTTGGTCAGCGGTGTCCAGCACTTTGGGGAACATTTCATATTTTGTTTGAGAATTGCAACAAAATGATTACGGGATCCGAGCGGCGAGAGTCTCTTAATTCGCAACGCTAAATTCCACGAACATTTAAATGTCGGGACATTGATACGATCTTCATCATCCTCAGCTCGTTTTGTTAATATCCGAAAGATTGTCCGGTCAGACACCCTGTATACGCGGACACGTACTTGGGACGCGGACAAGACATGCGTATGTGTGTACGACAGGTACGCATACTTGGCTCGGATCGGCTCATTCGTAAAATATATGTGCGAAGGATTGAAACACCATGCTCTTGCGTGAACGTATACGCGCGGCGCGCGTGTAATTACGCGAATGCGTTGGTACCGCGAGACTGGTCTGGAAGACGTACGCGTTTTATATCCACCGCGATACCTCTACCCATCAGCATTCGGTACCCGTGTTATTAAACGTCCGCGTGATCTTTTTCCACGGGCTCTCCGCCGCGAGAGGAGGGTCCGCCGATCCTGTACTACTCCCCGTATATAATTACGATTTACTCCGCATCCCGATACGCCGAGATACCGCTCGAGTATCCTGCCCATGCAAAAGGATTTCGACGAGCGACTTCGGAAGGGTATGACACGCCGGACAAATCTGTGTCCCTTCCCGCCGTATAAGCCGCCGTGGCGAGAAAGCTAGCCATTAAGATACGCATATTTGGCAATAAATCTTAAGACATAATAAAATCAAAGTGCACAAATCGTGCATTCTTCCTGCGAATGCAAAATATTGCAATTCGAATTTTTACCTTACACCAAAAATTCATCAATATCATTTAAATATTACAGAGTTTATTATAATTAATAAAATAAGTCTTTTAAACATACGGATAAAACTTTTTCAATTCTAAAGATTATCAAGAGTTAAATTTTATGTGTGTTAAAATTTTGTTACACAAAACTTAAAAATGACACAGTTAAACGATTTTTTTTGTTATATTTTGTTATGTTTGCACGTTATGTATTTCGTTTTGTCTATACAAAATTTATCGATAAGTTTTCCAGTATTTCGTAAAAAGAGATATAATAAATTTGTAAAATAAAATTATCGAGACAGTAAATGAGAAGCAACTTTCAAAATGCGTTTTGTCCAAAATTTGTAATTTTCAGAAAGAGAAAGAAAGAAACTACGCACACAAGAAAATTACGCATTTTACAGAGAATAAGAATATGTCAATCAGTAGGATGTGAAATATTAAACAAAATTGCTTAACAATTGCTAAAAATGTTAAACATCGAATGCTAAAATGTTAAACTTCGAAATGTTTATGTTTTTTCAGCATATTAATTAACGATAAAAAAATGCTTTCTGAACATCTCAGAATAGTTTATAACATAAGTTATTCTACATAAAATCACTAGATTTTTAAAGCACCGTAAACTCGCATCCATTTTGACGTGAAACGCGGCCATTTCAAATTTATGCATTTGTATATACGTACTTTATTTTGGAAAATAAAGCTGTCAAGTACGTAAATAAATATTTTTTAATCGTAATTAGTTTATTTATGACCAAAAAATGTATAAATGCTTAATTTATGTATTATTTAGTTTAATAGTTTAATACAGGTTTACTTGTTGTAGAAGTTTAGTGCATGAAAGTGCACGAAAGGACAAGTAAATACAGTTTAAAAGATGAACCACCGTGCTTGAAATCATGTACTATGCGCACTTCGGCCATTTTGGCATATTTCTGAAATTAATTGCGGTAATACTTTAGAAATCTGGTGACTTTAATTCTACACTGAACAAGACTACGCAATCTCTATAACTAAAAAAATAAATATTTCAAAGTATAAACATATTCGGACCTATGACGGTCAAAGCTAGATCTTTTTTGCCTAAATAATTCCCAGTTTATTCCCATATATAGGATATAGATAATTCACTGGGAATTATTTAGGCAAAAAAGATCTAGCTTTGACCGTCATAGGCTCGAATATTCTTATACTTTTAGTATTTAATTTCCTATCGGTCCAAATAAAATCTTAGTATTGTTAAAAAAATAAAATTTTGGACACAAAACGCATTTTGAAAGTCTGCTCCTCAAATAAAGATATTGTATAAATAAATCTTCAATCGTCGCGATGTGTGTGTTTTCGTCATAGAGCATTATTTTTATTAAAAATAATCATCGTACACGGTGCACACGTAGTGTGGTCACGTTTTTCTCCCACCGATGCCAGTTGTTCGCGAGGGCTTCGTCACCCCAGTTACACACGCGTCCCCCCAGGGTGCCCACGTGGGTGTAACGAAGACAAATCACTCGCGTATTTGATTAATTCGCGAAGATCGCCGGTCCAGTACTGGATTCTCCCGACCTCCTCCTTGCATCCTTCGTCCTCCGGCATCGTGGATCGAATCGAGAGCGAGTTTTTGCCGGCGACGTCGGGGTAGGGAAGAAACCCGTAACGCACTCATTACTGATTCTCGCCCTTATGCGTTCTCCGCACGAAGAGGTAAAACGAGACATTCCGTTGGATTTCTATACCGAGAAATCTCTCGGTAGCCGGCGGAAATTTGAGATGACGACGCCCAACAAAAATCTGTAATGTCTGGATATCAGAAATGCGCGCGAGGAGAAATCAAGCGACAGTGTAGCGCGCGTTGCGCTATGAGTAGACGTTACTGCGAGGTTCCTTTCCTTTTTGCATCGACAAGTAGTCGCGAATGGCGAAGGTAGCGGTCAATGTTTACTGATCAGCATATCCTGCTTTCACGGCATGCGTGTTGGCGCAATCGCCGCGCGTGCGTGAACGTGCGCGATGCACTTCTTGCATACAGACTTCTACATATTGACAGTACGAAGCAGCCGGGATAATCCTACAGTTTCCTTCTTTTGTCAATCTTAAACAATGCCGGTAAATGTACAACTTTTTTTCGAAATTTTCTCCAATTTTTTACTTCCTCGTCTGTTCCCCGTGAATTTCTCTTCTACCTTTTCTTCTTATTGCTTTTCGTGACAAGTCCCTCTTGCTCTGTCCTCTTCTATCCTTTCATCCCGCTCTATTCCACTTCACGGTCCTCCCCTCCCAATCGCACAAATGGAATTCATTTCTAGTTCCTTGACTCTTGGTCCCCACTCGTTTCTCTCTCTCACTCTCTCTTACTCTCTCTCGCTTTATCTCCGTTCTGCTGATCCTGTCCTGTTTTCATCTGGACCGTTCTCACATGCACGATGTACCGCGGCAACGACGACGAAGACGACGACGATGATGATGACGAACACGAAGATCGAGGATGCAATCGCGGTAGCAGGATACTATTTATTTCTCTTCGATAATGCTCCCGAGGCTACATGTGCCACTACGATATATATCTGCACACGTGTGCGTACGTGCCGTGTGGACAGCGGTACTATGAGAAATCGAAGCAAAACTTCTAATTGCTGCCGGGAGGATATATTGAAATGAAGTCGTCGTGTCGCAGAGAAATAGCAAGATGTAGCAAACGCACGATAGTCGCACGTTAATAGAAATCTCATGATGAACCACGATATTGCGATTTTCAATACGCGGCGGGAGCAAATCAGGCAACGTTAATTGTCTACTCTCTAAATCTGAATCAGAGTGGATAGTCACTAATTACTAGTGGCATACTTGGCACTGATAGTCAGTGAAGCTCAACTAAAAAAGGAAGATGTTTGAACCTAATATAATATATGTTTGAACATTATATAACTAAAATACTGATATTTTTGTACGTTAATTTCAATCTTCCAAAACCAAAACTTCATTGAATTTAAGCATTAAAACAAGGTTAGTTAGATCACATAATAAAGATTAGCTAGGTTAGGGATCTCACATCTCACATTTCATTCACTGGTTAGTGGCATACTTGGTACTGATATTAGTGATTATCCACTGATTCAGATTTAGAGAGTAAATGAGAAAGGAAAAACGAAGGGTGATTTTCCATTACTCGACAATTACTCGTGCACGAAGCAGTTCATTAATCATCTCTCCGACGATCATTTCTTTAAATAAAGTACGTGTCTGCTGGACACGTGGTACGATTTTAACGTGGTCGTAGAAACGCAATGTTGACTAATTACCCATCTTCATTATCTGTCTCATTCGTAGGCATACCCGCAATTTATGTACACACGGTCAGAAACGCGTGTCTTCACGGAGTGATCTAATGTAGGGAACAAATTGCTCGTCATTAAACAGCACCAGTTTTTCATTATTACGCCGCGGTCCCTTTCGCGGCGCGACGCATATACCGTGAATTTCCAATGGCGGGGATCCTTCTCTTGACTCTCGCCCATTCGCTCGTTCCCGCGCGACGATCGGGGCGCGTAAAAAGACGCCCCGATGTCACGGTCGTCTGGTTCGCCAGCGACGTTTGACGCGTGTTCGCAATTACGCGCCCTCTTGATTAATCGACGAGACGTATTCATGAATAATCGCGTCAAGCGGGCTCGCGAGGGTATACAGAAAACGCGAGCTTCTCGTCTAGTTGGCTAGTGGCGTGCAAGGTGCAATCTCGTTTGACTGAAAGTCTCCTCGGCAGGGTCGTTGTAACCGGCTGCTGGCGAGCCGAGGGGGTGATTATTCACTTTGGTGCTCGCCAATGATATTCGCGTTGCGCGGCTGAACGGCTAAACGCGCGCGCGTGTGTCGCGCAAGAAACTGGAGTAAAAAGTGATTGCGATCGGTGGTGGAGTCGTTATATTGAAATCAAGATGTCTACCCACACGAACTTTCAATCACGACGCCAAACTGGACGTTCCAGATTACCCCTCCGCTCTATACGTAATGGAGTTTTTCTGCGTTCGCGTATCACACCGCGTGGATCGACTCACGTTTAGACGGCTCTTGATGAGATCTCCCGCGTCGCTTCTTGCGGGATTTAATAACGCGCTATTAGCGTTTTTCCCGTAAGAAACTTTTCAGTTCCTTCCGCCGCTTTAGCTGACTGATAACTATTAACGATAAAATGTGTACACGGGATGTTTCGCAAGCCTTATGAATATTTCGCAAATATTAAGAAGTATATCCTACACGGCAAAATGCATCAAATAGAAGCTTGTCTTCCACTCTGCTTGTAGAATAATCTGAACGATACTAGTAACAGTGATTAAACGTCTAAACGAAGCCGTGTATCTACTCGAGATTAATTATCGATTTTTAATTATATTAGCACATCGCTGGAATTGCTACGTTGATACACCTCATGATCATAAAATTGGTTGCGTTATTCCACTTGGCGCTCACGGAATCATTTTATCCTTGTTGTTTATCAAATGTTAAACTCATGTGAGCGTCAAGTGAATGCACTCCATATAGAACTTGCATTTACGCTTGCACAGGAATATGTCCGTGTCACTGCAAGAAATCGTCAAACGAGAGAATAATTACTATGTCTCTGCACAAATCGATTAGAATTACTTCAGCATCTCTTCGAGATGCTGAAGTAATTCTAATCGATTCAAGTTGTTTCCATTTCGAAGGAGAAACGTCTTCTCCAGGATGTTCCTCCTCCCTCGTTTTTATCGTGTGATAAACGCAATCCACATCAGACTGAACTGTATTTATCGCGAAATACACGGCTGGTATTAATTACTTATCACGCTCGGAAGCCGCACGCGAGAAGGACGAAATGTCACGTTCATCCGCGACACCGCGTGATAAATCACAGATCGATGATCGGAAGATCTCGCAGCATGAGATCCTTCATGCCTACGCGGTCGACACGACGCCATGTAACTTGCGACGATGGTTTCTCTTATTTTGCTAATTAGCTCGTAACGGGTCCGTCCCGCTCAGGGAAGCCGGTCGATTCTCTCAAGGGCGGTGCCGAACGACGACGCAAATGGCGAACGTTTATGATCGTCGAGAGTATAGCTTGTAGTCATCTTTGGTGAATACTTTGTCGCTTCAACACCTTCCGCTCTCTTCCGCATCTCGACGACGACGTCCATCCCGCGGTCGTAACGGATCAAATTACGAGCCATCTCGTTCTAAATATGGGTACATCAGCGCGGAATGCTCTTTCCCAATATTCGCTATCCGAAGATAAAAACGATACATAAATTCTTTTATTCTAATGTCGAAACATTAAAATAAATTTCCGCATTTATTATCGGTAGTACAAGGAAAAGACGACTTTGTTAAAGTATCTAAAAATTTAGGTAGATACAAATCTGAAAATAATTTTGTTGGACCATCAGAATAATTATGTAGATTTATAAAACGCTTGAACTGGTTGCTGGAATATTAACATTTTTGCAACATTGCTTATCATGCTCGAGCATATCGTACTTATTTTAATTATTTTAATGGCCCAATAAAATTATTTTCAGATCTGTATCTAGTTAAATTTTTAGATACGAATTTAAAAATAAATTTTGTGGCACTATTAAAATAATCAAACTGATTGATAGAGTGCCAAAACTGTTTGCAGCATCGCTCACCGCACTTCAGCGTTCTACATAATTATCTTGACAGTCCAACAAAATTATTTTCGTTTCAGATATGTATCTAGCTAAATTTACATCTAGACCTAAATTTTGTGAAACTTTTAAAATAATTATGTAAGAACGCTTAAATTGATTATTAAAATGTTAAAATTTTTGGCAGCATTGCTAATCACGCTTAAGATTCTTACACTGAAAAAAAAGATTGGCTGCTGCAACAAATTAGGTGGCAAAATATAGCATAGCATATTTTTAATTGGTTGCAGCAGCCAATTTTTTGTTGCGTTAGCCTATCTGCAATGTCTCAGTATAGGATTCCGATAGATTAACACAACCAAAAATTGACTGCTGCAATCAATTAAAAATGCTATGCCATATTTTACCATCTAATTTGCTACAGCAGCCAATCTTTTTTTTCAGTGTACGTAATTATTTTGATAATCTAATAAAATTATATTAGGATCTCTATATCTAGCTAAAGTTTTAGATGCCTAGCAAAATCGTTCTCTTCATATAGAATTTTGAGAGACAGAGTACAAGATGTTTGCCAAGACATTTAAATACCTTTACCATCTCGATCTCTCATAAAATTTCTTCGAATAGATAATCGTTGTGTCAACAAATCGCCGCTAGAACTTTCATAGCCGGATGGAATAACAAAAAGGAGCGAGAATAATCGCGATTTATTAAGTATGTAACGGAGCATCGCTTTTGCTACAGCTTTTCGCATAGCTTCAGGCGCAATCGATTATTCCTGCGGAGAGCATGGAATGTCCGGTGTCAAGCCAGGTCTTCGAATGAAAGTCCGACCGTTTGCATAAATCGGCGGATTTTTAATTGGACCGGTAGGGTCCGCTTGTGGCTAACGATCGAGATAGCGCGACCGCGCGAAAATGATCCGTCGAGTCGGGCGCCAGACCCGAATGAGAAATTAAGTATCTCGTTAATTAGGGAACGGCGCGTAATCAAATTTCGAAAATACGCTTAGAAATATCGAGTTGCGGACAGCATGAACGGCCATCGAATCGTTTGCCGCGACTATAATTATCGCTTGGCCTCCGATCTGAATGCATCTCCTGGTATCGCGGTCGTAACGGTGCTCCAGAACAGTTGCATGGCGAGCACTATAAAATTCAGAATCTACAGAAACTCGCGAATTCTCAAGGAAGCTGCTTACAGATAGAAACTGACAGATACGCCACGAACGGACAATTACTTACTGAAACTCCTGGGAAAAAAAGATCTATGTTTTTTCATATTCGACACTCATTTACAGAGTCAAAGTAAGTCACGTGATGAAAACTGATACATATTAATTTTCATCAAGCATTCATTTTGATTACCAGACCTGTTTTTGATGCTAAAAATGAGCATAGAGCGTTAGCATAAAAAGGCACCCTAATGAGAGAGACGAAAAGATAAAACCTCGGAAAATACAAATTAAAGAAAGAATTCGATACAGTGCATCTGATCGGAGAAACGCTCTGAAATCTCGACGCGATTGTGTCACGGAGGCGCCGAGGAGGACACCGTCGAGGACACCGTCGAGGATCGATACATGCCTTCGCGAGCTCGCCACGACACTCGTCGTAGCCACCGCCGCCGTCGCGCAGCGAAAAACGATCTCATACTTAAATAATGATGATTAGCCGCGGGTCGTGGTAGCATCGAGCGACGCGACGAATGCGATGAAGAAGCGATACCGTGGCGGTGGTATGCTGTCGTTGACGGGGGTCCCGGCTCGTCCCTCTTTCCTCTGCTCACGCTCGCTCGTTCTTACCATGAACCTCCATCACGGAACCTCCGGCTGCTTCTATCCTTCCGTCTCCTTCGACCCGCTACCCCGATCCTCGCATTTCGAACGTCGGTGCGTCCGTTTACGGCTATATCGGCGTCCCGTAACGTGGCCGCGAGACGTTAAACATCGAGGTCGCACGGCAATCCTCTCGGCCGGAATGATATTCGTTAATGGGAGAACGGTCGTTTCTTATACGGCGCGCGTGTAATTGAAAACTGGCAAGAAATTTAAAACGCTCAATCTACGACACGTGAACCGAGTCGGCTCTCTTACCTTCAGAGATCGCACGTCTCTTTCATGCCGGTCTCTCACAGAGAGATAGAACGCGATTGAACGATCGAAGGATATAACGATGTCTATTGACACTTTGATCTAACTGATCGACTGCCTGACCGATCGTATCCGTCTTACAGATACGTCTGTCTACTTGTTTGGCATGTCGTCCAGATCTGCCTCCCGCGGCGAGACACATTTATCCACTTGCGATTGTACTTGTCTCCCCCTCAAGCATTAAGATACCATGTCTAGGGTGTTACGCAAATATGAAGATACCTATATGCATAATCCACACAACGTATGCAAATGTTTCTACAACCTGTTCTATAACAATAATTCGGCGCAATTCAGCGCTAACGCAACGGAGAGGTTTAGAGTACGGTTAAAGCGCTCGAAGCGTTGAAGAAAACTGCGCGTAATCAATAGAAGGTTTGTTGTACCAAAGCAAATAATTGACTACGATACGCAGCGTGCATGCAGCGCACAATATAATAGCGCAAAAAACGCGTGTGTCGAATTGTTCGAGCAAACGAATAGAGCTTTGTACATGCGCTAGACATCTTAAAGTGAAGACGCGGCTAAATAATTAAGTGTACATCCGGCAAGTAACAGGATGAAGAACCGGAGAGGTATTGGATGAAGTTCAGAAACGTACATAATCGAGACAAGACAATGGAAGGTGACAATACAATATCGCCCGGTTTCCAGCGACGATAAATTAAAATCAGGTTTATCGACGTTGATTAGTCTAAATAATGACGTTGCTTGCTTCGGTAAAGTGAAAATCGTAAAGAATGGTTGCGCTCAGCAGAAGAAGCAGCTTTATAACTGTTGTAAATTTTTTGATATAATTATACATTTAGATCTAGAGGAACTAAGCAAGACTATCATATTAAAGAATTTTATAACAGTTGCAAAGCTGCTTTTTCTGCTGAATGCAGCCAATATTTTCAGCAAAAATTTAATTATAGCGTTATATCTGAAAATGCTATAAGAAGCGAAAAGAAAATCACATTGAGATTTTCAGGATGTGACATTACACATCTTGCTCAAGTATCTAAAAATTTAGCTGGATATGAATCTGAAAATAATTTTGTTGGGGAGGGGGGATTTTTGTCAAAATAATTATATAAAATGCTTAAACTGGTTGTTAGAATGTCAAAATTTTTGCAGCATTACTCAGTATGTTTGAAATTCCTATGTATTCCTTTGATAACCCAATAAAGTTATTTTCAGATCTTTATCTAGCTAAATTTTTAAATTTTTGCACTAGTAAATCATCCTTTTCCTATATGTATTTCTCTTAAATATTTCTTTATATGTCTTTACATGTAAAAAAACGAAATCAATGTCATTGGAAAGTATCGAAGGGTTAGAATATACCTATTATCGAAGCTTCAAGTGTCAGTTTGAGGTAAACTGAAAGTGGAACACGATCCAGCGATTCGCAATAAGACTGGATTGCGCAGAGTACATCGCCGGCTAAAAGACCGGCGGTGAGATCGGCGCTCGCGGAGCATCGACATGCACTCTTATCGCGCACCCCCTTCGTTTCTTTTCTCCTGGGACAATCTCATCTAGGATTACACCATGGTAATTCTCCCGCAGCCGGCCCGACGAAATTCCAGGCGTAACAGAGCCGCTCGAGGGATCTGATCGTCGAAGGTTCCGTAGGAAGAGCGAGAAAGAGATATATGTATATGTGCACGGTTGCATATACATACACACTCGCGAGGGAGACTCCACACACCGCTTCGTGCGATGGTAAACGGCGATAACAAGGCGCGAGATAAGAGTCGTGAAGGTGCATCATAGAAGACGCGAAGAAATATGGGAAATACAGAGCCAAGAGAATCCTGCTCTATCTCTTCTTCACCCCCTTGTATCATTTCCTTCGTACCAATGTACGTTATCAACGTATCTACAGGATGTCCCACAACCAGTACCTCTCAATCACTATAAAACAAATCAAGAAGACGAATTGTTCTAATTATAATATTCCATTAAACGTGAGCGATATTAATTCTTGCGAAAGAAATAAAATTCCGCCGTTTGATCCCCTTTCGTGTTTTCGTATTCTGTACACTGAAAAAAATTTACTAAATTTTAATAAATTTGTTTGATTAGTACTAACTAAACATTTACTTACAATAAATAAATATTTATTCAATAAGAAAACTGATACTTAGGTATATCAAATTAATGGTTCTTATATCAAAATATATGTTTACGTTTAGTAAATATTTAGTTAATACTATTCAAAGAAATATTTATTAAAATTTAGTAAATTTTGTTCAGTATGAATTAATACTGCACATTCGTTCCTAGAGATGTTATACCTAAAATCGCGATTTTGACGTCTCAATCGTCTTTTTGTCGTGATTGTAGTGCGGAATTGAAACCGATTCATGCGAACAAGAATCATTGTTGAAGTCGCAGTTCCTTCGCGAGGATTCATTGCACGAGGCATCCATGAAACATCTGCGAATTCCAACGATATGGCGGTAAGGCGGATTCAAGAAAAGAGTATTCACAGGATTCGCGTTGCGAGAGATTTTGAGTTCTAACGTATGCAGCAATCTTGATAATCGATGCAGCTTTTCGACGAACTCGAAGGAATATCGCTAGAGGGACTAGAAAATAATAAAACATATATAAAAAAAATAAGTGATAGATGATTATTTGTAGTGTAGTAAGTAATGTTTGTAGTAAAAAGAAAAGTGCATAGAAACTTGCACTTGGTTCTCTATACGTGTATCTTTTACTGCAAAGGGCAATATTAAAGCATTCCTGAATGATTAACAAATACTTATGCACCATAAAAACTCACTACCACTTAGATATGAAGTACGGACAACAAAGTAAGAATCGTATAATACCAGTTACATTAATCTAAACACTCTGAATTACCTTAAACAGTCAATGACCCATAACGCCTCGGGGTCTTCCCTATGGATGAATACGGAATACGGAACGGAAATTTAAAATAAAACTCGGTCTCCTTATCCACCTTCTCGGATCGATTAGTTGCGTTGCCACGCACGCTATAGCGTTTAAATCGAACGGAGCACGAATACCGGAAAAGACAAGAACTCCACGCGATTGCTAGATCGGAAAGCTATAATGTCGGTTGCAGCACGGTTGAGATTTCTGCGATGCCCGCTGGTCTTTTTTTTACCACGATCCGCCTTACAACACTGGATTGAAAACGATTGCGGTAAGGCGACGATGTGTAAGCGGCTGTATGCATGTATTTCCGTGTACATACGTGTATTCGTGTGCACGCGCGCAAATGCTTCTACAGTCGAGATAGCGAAGCGTACCTAAGCAGCACGGTGTATCTCGCGAGCATCTGCGAATTCCACTGATCTGCGAACGACTTCCACGATGGAACACGTTCAAAGGCGCTTTTCCGAGATTCTCTCGCTCGGCGGGGTAGAACGGAATTGCGACCCGAGTAACAATACATTCCCAGAGGTAGCAACAATGTGGCGAACAATGGTAAAATAAATTTGGAGAAGAAAGAAGCGCCAAAAGAAACACGCATGCTTGAAGAGCACGTTCCGATAGAAAACAAACGGGATATAAATGGATTTCAATGATATTCGCTTAAAATCTGAGATAGGCAAAAGGTTTTTGTAATAAAGTTTGCAGAAAGTCGATAATATTAACCGTTAATATATGATTGTCGTTGTTGAAATACATAGTCTGTTCCAGTGAATGATTTGCGCAATGAACAGCTGCTATAAAAAATGATATAAATTAGCGGACGACAAACGCGCAAAAATTATAATATAAGAAAAAAGTTGGTAATATTCAAGATAAATATCACAAGTACAATTGCAGATAATGCAGGTGATAATCGTGGCCCATTCACGAAAAAAAAAATTATTTCTCATGACAGCCGCACTCAGGAAGAAAGTAATGAAAACATCGGATATAAAGCCGGCGACAGAGCGAATTAATTACGTGTATATTGCGCGTAACTTTGTACCCCTCGACTCCACTCGGACGTGCGCGAAAGGAACTAATTAAAACCTCGGGGACAAAGGCGGTGGCGAGTTGAATTAATAGCGTGCATAATTTTAAATCAGACAATCGGACTCCAGCAGCAATAGCGGTAAACAATGACCTTGTGCACTGAGAGAAAAATGTTTGGTATTTGTAACTATAATTACATATCACTATAATTATGATTATTACTGCTATAATAATAGTAACAGTAACTATGTATATAGTTCTAGCAACAAATGTATATAGTTGGCAACCTAAAATGACTATAATTATATTTGTTATAACCATAAAATAATTGAAATTACCATAAAAATGATTCAAGTGACTATAATTTTATAGTTATATTTTGGAACAACCATATTTTTTAACCAGAAATCTGGATCGTTCATTTTCCACCAGAATTCCAGTTAATTCAACCAAACATTTTTTTCCGTTTAGAGACTCTCTAATATATATGTATAAGAGTCTGGGGTCATGAGAAAGCTACTTTTGATTGGTCCATCATGTTTTAAAAATTCCTGATAGAGAGAGAGAACAGAAAGAGAAAAAAATAGTAAATATGTCCTCTCTCGCAGATTTATTAAAACTATTACCCTGCATACAAAACTGTGGCTCATGTCCAGACTCTTATTGGAGGGTCTCTAGTACACTCGAAGTCGAAGAATGGTCGGCGAAGGAAGGCAGCATCGCAGATGAAATTCCAAGAACGTTACGCAAATCAGACTGCGAGCATTCGTCGTCTCGGTGTGGCAGCGGCCACGCTATCTCGATCCGCGAATCTTCTCGGCGCGGGTTTAGGTCGGGCCACCTCTCTTCTGCGAGATCCGCCGACCGTGCTCGCCGCGGATTCCAAGGAGGCTAAAGCCGCGCGAAATTTGCAAGTCCAGCGAAAGCACGACGTGCACGAGAGAGCAGCCGAAGAGTAAAGAGAGAAGAGGAGGAGAAGAGATCCGCTAAAGATCGAGATGAGGATGAAGAGAAACGGGACGGAGAATTTAGTGGTGAAGAAAAGGGGACGACGTACGTCACGACGAGACGTGCTTTGGATCGTGTTCGTAGAAGGAATGTATGTTACGAAACTGACGAATTCGATACGTGTTTATTCACCGAATATTTAACCAAGCCAAATGTTATATTTAGGGAAGTTAGACTGCATTATGGAACGATATTACAATATAATTAATAATAAAGATGAGATGAGTAGTGAGGTATCGTATCATTAACTCGGACGAGCACTTCTTCTGATTTGATCATCGACGAGAGTGGCGGATTATATCTATTCTGGGTTACAGCCAGATCGTTTCACGCGTTATATCCGGATGTATCTTTATGACCAGTCTTAAACGACTTGCCAGCACGGCGTTGATCTTTATGGTGTCATCGTTAAATTCGTTAAAGACGAACGATGTGTCGCGCGGATAAGATTAGAGTTGTTCGTTGTTTTAAAGATAGTTTCCAAAATGTCGATTCTCCGTCCCTCACCCTCGCCTTTTTCATTTATACTTTTTGCATCATTAACTAAAGGAAATTCGGACAGAAATTCAGAATGGCAGGATGCTGTAGAAGTGATAAGAGCGGCTTAGCTGCATCCCGTCGTAAATTCGAGAAACTATTTTATGTCCCCTCGATACGAAATCACGCTGACGCTTTCGAAGCAGCAGCGTGGGATACAAATCGCAGATGCCACGATGCATCTAATGCAATCCTCCAATTGCTGCAAGAGAAGTCGACAGTCAGCGAACTTCGGGGTTCCTCTCTCGACGTTCCTCATCTTTCATTCCTCCTACTTTCACCCTCCCGCGCCTCCCAGACCGCGCGCGTCGTCTTTTCTTCGCGTATAAGAGCAAGAAAGGAGAGGAGAGTGGTGCTGGGAGCCCTCAAAGCGAGCGCACGGAGCGGCGATATTTAAAGCATATGCAAAGAGTGCAGCTTCGTAGCGGAGCGGCAGCCCCCTCTTGGTAGGGAAAGAGAGGCAAAAAGTCTCGGACAATGGCGGCTCGCGTTCGGCTGCCCGGAATCCGACTCACGACGATTTATGCGACCTCGGCGACGACGACGGTCCACCTTCTCCTCCACCTCCTCCATCTCTTCCTCCTTTCATATCCTTCTCTTTCGTCCTGCTCGTTGCGATTTCTTCGTTTGGCCCGCGTCTTCCCGACCAGCACTCGAGAAGCGTGCATTCTTTCGACGAGAATGCCAGGTCCCGAAAAGTACGAGATACTCGATTCAAGAGTGTGAGGTTATCTTGAAATTCGTTCTAATTATCGCGACGCTCTGAATTAAAATATCTCAAAAATGGAAAACTTGCAATGAAACGAAGTAATAATATCAGATTGAAAAAAGATATCGTTCCCTTATTTCAACGATGACACAACTCAAAAAACGTAATGTTCGAGTTATTATCATCCTAAATGAGTTAAGTAAGCATCAGAGTACGGATCATCAAAAGTAGACTAACTTAGCTTCATACAAAATCGTCAAAATCATTATAATTAAAAAAAGAGTGGTTTTTTAAAGTTGTGAAACAAAAATGACAAAAATAATATTTGATCATGTTAGAAATATATTCTTTTTACTAATATTGTTTATTATTAAAATTAATAGTTAAAAAATAGTTCCCTTTTTTTAGAAACTCAATTTTTTTTGTTGTATCACGTATGAAATAAGAGAACAATATTATTTCGTTACATGCGTCGACTATGACGTTAACTATGCGAATCTAACTATGCAAGCACGCGCACATAACGCGCTTGACGTTACTTCCCGAGACTTCTTTCGCGGATCACCAACGAGGTGCATAATCGAGTGTGGCAAAGAAATTCGCGAGAGAGAAGAGAGATGGAGAACGGCGCGACTTTCTGATGAGCGGTTGCCGATTGCGCCTTGGCCTTCTAACGAAGACGCTTGTTACCGTCGTTATCGCCTCTTCCGCGTGTTGCAAAACTGGTGTTCAACAACAGCCGTCTTGTTTCGTGTTGTCCGCGCCGAGCTTTCGCGGGAATCTAGCGAGAGAGCAAACCATCTCGGTGTGTACCGATTGACTGGCTCGTCGCGTACCGATTTCTCAACGTGACCCGCCTCAATGTCACTAGTCCCGTACTTTCTACCGGCGACCTACGTGTCAATCACCGTTCATGTTGTCGTGTCGCACCTTCTGTATGCACCACAAGGTTTCTAGCGAAACGAAGTCAAGCTAGTGCATAAAACGTTACCAGCAACCGTTAATTTCATCCAACCGCCGCCAATGTCGTATCTCGAGTCCATTTCCACCTTTTGCAACCTTCAAATCCGCGTCATCACGATTTCTAGACATCCTTTTCTCTTCTTAGCAAAGAATCGGTCTCAGCATAAGGCTGGGAGCGGCCGCTCGTTCCATGGATAAGATAAGACCGGTCTTCTCTATTCGACGCGATCATGGCGCGTTGATTCTCCTCTTCGTCCCCCAGGTGCCATAAACTCGACCGTAAAATGAAGCGCGTTCCTCACTTTGTCACCAGGTTTTATGGAAGGATCGGGACAGCCGGCCGCGAAACGAACGACTACTTCCTAATAAGGAGTTCGTCTACGTCAATTTTAACAGTTTTAAAGTATCGACGAAACGATCGCTCTTTTGTCGGCCGTCACCTTTTTAACGATCGTGTTTTTTTCACAATTTGCTAGGAACGTTTGCGCGAAATCTGCTTTACCAGAACAGGTGATCGTAAAGTGGTAGCCGGTCTCTGTCTCTGGATACTCGTTTTACGTCAATTTTCGACTCGATCTGCTAATCTGATTGGGCATTCCTCGGCAAATATCACATCGTGCCGAATGAAATAAACTGGTTATTGGAAGGTTAATTCGCTTAATAGTCCATTCGTGAGTCGAAAACTGTGGCTACACACGAAGAATAGTTTTGTTAGAAGAATCTAGAAATGTTTAGCTAATACAGATTTGAAAATAATTTTGTATAGAACTAAGTTTTAATATTCTAGTAATCAGCTAGACCGTCTTATGTAATTATTTTGATAGACTAAATAAAATTAGTTTCAGATCTGTATCTATAGCTACATGTTTAGTTATTAAAGTTATTTGATTGAAACCGTTCTTTTCGTGTGAGCAGCAAAAATTCGATCCAGATAATTCTTTTAAGTACATATATTTTATATACGAAAATCTTTCGTAAAACGTTTACATTAATCAATATGTCAATTAATAATTCGAATATGATTTACACGTTGATATCAGACGCAACAATAATATTTAATCCTAATTACTAAAGCACACTTTATAATACAAAAATTTCATTATCGTTTCGTTTGCTATATCGATAGAAGCCGATCGGTCAACAGAATTGATCTAATCAAAATCTAAACTCAAAACGAAGATTGCCACTTTGTTTTGCTTCGTCTGGATCCGGGCCGGATTAGTGGAACAGGTGTTGCAAAATGGTAGCACAGATCGCCGGTGCGTGTCAATGTGTGCCCGCGAGATTCCTCTTTCTCTCTTGGGTACAGCCCGAAACGAACCGCACCTGTGCCGACGATCCGCCGGCCCGTTCAATTTTAATCTGATAATCTGATTGGCTGCCGTGTGTCAAATATTGCGGGCCTGAGTGTCAGGCCGCGTTCTTCTGCGCGAACTGGTTCTACGGCGGCTGGACGCGTGGCCGATTGGAAGTCGAGTTCTGAAGTCGGCCGATCGACCAGCCGATCGCGCCGATGCCGGAAGAACAACTTTGAATCTGAAACGGTGCTCGTTGTTTCGTGTCATGTATAAGGTATCTCGAATATGCGTTTCATTGTATGTTTTACATTTTATACTCGGGTCTTAAAAAGTACTGCAGATTTTTTAATCGACATTGCGCGGAATGGAAATATTACATAAGAATGTCCTACTGAAAGTTGCTGCATTTCTCAAAATTAAGATTACAGAAATAAAGAAAGATAATTATGAATTGAAGAATGCGTTATAATTCTATCTCATCTAGCAATTGCGTCACGTCTCACGATAAGGGTTGAAAAAAAAAACCCGGACTTTTTTAAAAAAACTCAACCCACTGGATTTTATAGGGATTTTATTGGGTTTTTTTTAATAAAATTAATTATTTGATATTTTTTTCACGTAATATTTAGTTTATGTTGTATTTGTCATTATTTAATTACATATTCAGATAAAATTAATTATAAAAGAATTTTGTAAAAATATTATAACAGTAATTTTGTAAGAAGTTTTTGTTTCTGAAGAGAGCTCAATCGTGTAGTCGAAACATGTAGAACATTATTAATTTTTATATAATCAACGATTGAAATATAATATAGTATACTTTACGCATCAAGATCCGCGGTTGGTTCTTATATACTCTTTATTTATCTAATTTATTATAAAAATATTATAAGGAAAAATTTTTCAAATTAAAAAAAAATATAGAAGATAAAGAAAGAAATGATGACATTACATATATAAAATTACATACATAATATTATATATATAAAATAATAAAAA
>NW_017299465.1:203074-260544 GCF_001594075.2 Trachymyrmex cornetzi
ATATATATATATACATATATACAGGGTGTATAAAAAGTGCTGGACCCGTTAAATATTTTGGAAAGTAAACATTTCTCATGAATGGTTACTTTTCAAGATATTTAATGGTCCAAAACTTTTTGTACTTTCTTCAGTCTTATTACCTGTAATCGAGCGTGGTGACTTCTCTCATACCTGTGGTACGCACGCTGATTGTACACGGTTACATGGGACCTGTTTAACGTCGATTTCGAACGACGATTTTTGTTAGAGAAGTTCTCTTGGCAAAGATACTCTCGGTGGTTTGCCATTGCCTGCCGAGAGGAGCTACGAGAGTTTGAAAAATTTTTAAATATTTACAGGATTGCCACAGAAAATAAATTTTAAAATTTCCTGACTTTTCCAGGTTTTTCAGATAAAAATGGAAAATTTTCCAATATATAAAATATGTAAATTTTAACACATTTAAAGTTAAGAATTGTAGGAAAGCTAGCATATATTATTAAAAACAACGCAAAAAGGGTTAGTACCACTATTAGTTAGTAGTAAAATTTTTGGTGTAAATTCAAGCCAAAAAAAATTAATATTGGAAAAAAGAATGCAGTTATGAAAAAGGGCGAAATAAAAATACTGAATACAATATAAATTTTAATTATTTTATTAAAATCGTTTAAAGTGTGCGAGTTTTGAACGTATTTCACTATAAATGTCAGATATAATATTAAAAAATTATAACAATTATTTAGAATAGGAGCAGTTTAAGGAAATTGTGAGCAAATTTCAAAATTCCAGACTTTGTTACATTTTCCCCTGACTTTCCCGGTTTTCTATGACCAATTTCAATTTCCCTGACTTTTCCCAATTTTCCTGGTTTTCTAGATCTGTGGCAACCCTGATTTATAAATACGTTCCTTTTATGTGTAACCGATAAAAAAATTTATTTTATACAAAAATCCCAATAAAATCTAAAAAAATCCACAAATTTCGGGTTTTTTTAAGTGGATAAAACCCAAAAGAACCCCCTGGGTAAAATAATGCCAATCCTGCACGATGATTTATCTATGCATATCGTCGCAAAACAAATATGAAGAATCCGACAGAAATCTTTTGATTGCCATTAAACGTTTCTACGAAAAAGACTTATGAAGAAGATTATGCCAAGACGGGAAATCTGTCACGAATATAAAGCTTAATCTACAATGTACTTTTTACTTCCTGTTTCTTGTTTTTTATCTTTTATCTTTTCGCTTTTTACAATCGTTTTATCAACAACCGTGTTTCTTGTCATGTATTTCTTATCTAGAGATAATAATTTCTTTTTCGAGTTCATCAACTTTTATATCGAGAACGAAGAAACAGAAAGCGTACATTGAAAAAGTATATTGTAAATTAGGCTAAAATCGCATAGAGTCAGTATGTTTTTGACCTAAGATAGCGTGATCTATAATACATTCATAGATCCTCTTCTTTTCTTGTTTCAAATCATAACGATAGACACGACGGAAAGAAGCGAGATGGAACAAGCGAGACCGTGGACAAGGAGAGATCCTCCGAAGAGAAAGAATGACGAAGAGGAATAGAAGATGAGAAAACAAATAAAAAAGAAGGGGGAGAAAGAGAGAGAGATCCACGTCGTCGCTCAGCGAGGGAAGTACAGCCTCGCGCATTGATATGCAACAGACTGCATATACGGGCCACGCCGGGGCGAACAATACGACCACCGGTAAGGCACCACCGTGTAAACTATTCGGCATTCTCGGGCGTATAACGTACCGTGCCGTGCTGCTCGATACCGTGCGGGACAGTTTACACGGCGCATCGGCGTATACGGCGCGGCGAGCGCGGGTCGTGACGCGCCGTATCTTGCATCGGATGTACCACCAGTGTGGAAACACGGATACGTACTTCTTCTCTCTCTTTCTCTCTGCCCCCCCTCGATCAGCCACCTTCCTCTCCATCCCGTGTCTCGGTGTATCGGCACAGAGCAATCCACCCACCCGTCCGCGACCTTACCGGTGCTCAATCCTCCTTCGCCTCTTCCTCCACCTCATCGTCGTCTACGATCTCAGCCTCCTCCTGCTGCGCGAATCCCATTTCTCTTCTTCTTTCGACGGCCACCTGTTTGCTCGAACACGGAACCTTTTTCTCCTATCCTTCTAAATTCATTAGATTTCATCTTGCAGTGATATTACGATCTATCATAATTATACGATGACTAGACATCGGATTATATGCATAATCAAAGCGTTAAAATATGCATGCAAATATGTATTAAAAAAGACCAAAATATGCATAAAATATGCACATCAAAAAAGAAACGACTTAATTTAAGATACATATTTTATTACTTTAATGTCAAATTGAACTAACCCAAATCAAATTACCTCTTTGAATTAAACAAATTACAGCAAAATATTGGAAAAATCAACGAAACATAAGCGTTTATAACTAATTAATTACATTATATTATAATTTATAATTCTTATGACAATACACTACTAGTATTCCCGAGCTGAGGCCTGCAAGTCTTCATACTCATCGGCCGGTATTCATAGTCAGTTCTTATATTCAAGACCATCTTAAGTTCAGTCTTAAGATGTCACGGACCAATCAGAGGGTCGCATTAGCGTCTTAAGACATTACTTAAGACGGTCTTGAAATAAGAACCGACTATGAATACCGGCCATCGTTTCTAAAGTGTGCGTTTTACGCGTCTATTTCAAATTACCATATTTGTAAAAGTTTTGGCGTTTTATACAAAAATATGCACTTTCAATACAAAAATTATTATTATATGCAAAATGCTGCGAACAGCCCATTATATGCATTTTGTATATGCAAATATGCAAATGCATATAATTCGATGTCTAACGATGACCATATTTTCTTAGAGAAAATAAACCTGAAAATTTTGGGACTTTATTCCTAAATATTTCCAAACTCATTTGTGAAAGAAACCCGCGCATTAATTTCTAAAATTTTCTTGCATAGTATACCTGATATAACACAAATAAAACACAGCCATGATACCAGTCAAAATGACGTCAAAATAGTAAATTTGATTATTAAAAGCCATTTTTCGATTAATCACAATTAATTTGATGTTATTGAAACTTTGTTCTGTTTGGGCTAATATTGCATAAAACTAAAGTTGTTGGTTATTTCCGTAAAAATTCGCTTATTAATACATTAGACATAGAATAACAATTAGAAAAGAATTGTTAAAATAAAAGAGAAAATTGAGTTTTTAAAAAATAAATAAATTTAAAAAGAGCAGCTACCTGAAATAAAGGACTGTTTTTTACAATAAAGCATGTATGGTCACCTTAATTTTATAATAGACTGGAAATTAGGAAGACTTAATAGAAGATTTCATCTTATATGGAATTTTGATTATTTATATCGCCATCATATTTTTAGTGCTACGTAAGACACAAATTCCTTTAAATAGCGTGCGAAAATATATTAGGGCATTTGGTGTAACGCTACCGTTTCTAGATCTTTGCTAGATCTTTTCTAAATAAATAGAAGGGAAGACAGAGAGTGTATCTTCATTCGCGTGATATGCTTTGGCTTTTAGAGTTGCGCATCGTGCCCGAGCATACGTCCACGTGCACGTATGCACACGTAGGCGTTCGTGGAGTCCTCGGCGTTTTACTCGTGACGCGACTATGCTAACGCGATAACGCCGCGCGTGGAATACGTTTCCGAGGCATTCGCTGGTCGAGGATTGTACCTCCGTTCTAGAAGACCCGCCAGATTAACTTCGGTATGCAAGTACCCTTACGCAAGCATCGCAAATGACTCGGTATCGTGACGCTACGCGAACATAACTTCTGAGTTTTCCAAGTGCAAGCAATGTAAATACGATGCAAGTGAAAGACAATAAAAATATGTACAACGTATACACGGAAAGAACGATTTTGCTAAAGTATCTACAAATTTAGGTAGATGCGTATCTAAAAATAATTTTGTTGGATTATCAAAATAATTACATAGGACACTCAAACTGATTGCTGGAATATCAAAAAACTTTTTACAGCATCGTTTTCGTCATGTCTGAGTTTCCCGTATAATTATTTTATATAATCGAATAAAATTATTTTTTTTAAATACTTCAACAATTGCTCTTTTTATGTGTAATATAATATATGCAAAAATTATCAAAATAATGTCGATATTGTCGATATATAAATAAATCGCTGTATTTATAAAATGAGAGAAAAGATATAGTATTGGTAACAAAAAAAGAGAATTATTCACAAATGGCCGATTATTATTGGATTACTTTGTTAAAATTACAAAATACAATATTTTTTTGTAAGATGAACAAAATTTTTTTATTTAACAGTACAAATTTATTTGGTTACTCACGTTTTGTAAATACCAATGTAAAGTTTGGTTGCCATTACAAAATAAGTATTCTTTTAGTAATTTCAACAAAATAATCCACTATGTGACTTGGAAACTATTATTTACTGTGTACTCATTCTTGGTTAAACTCTCTTGAAGAATGCCATGCAAGTAAGTGGCCAAATTATGTAGATCTATAAACATCATACAAAACAGTTTTGTACCATTAAATGATCAGCTTAGTTAATAAATTCAACAAATTAATATTGTCGTGATAACCAACGGTTTGATTGATCATATATCAACAAATAGTTTTTGTGTCAGTAACAAAACTTCAGTTATTGGTACAAAACATTTCTCTCAGTGTAAATGTAAAATTTGCGTGGAGAAGCCTTCATTATTCATCGTCAGTCGCAGTATTCTCGACACGTGCTCGACGTGATGTAACATGATAATGCATTATAAGACACAACGGCCGACAAATGAAAAAGTTTGGCATAAAAGCGAATCAACTTACCAGTTGACGAGGATGACGCTGTCGTGGTGCTGTTCACGCCGCTGACGACGGAATTCTGCGGAATATTTTCCTTGACCGAGACGGTGTAACGCGGTTTCTCGCACGTGGCGATTCTGTGCTCCGCGGTGGAGACGGTAACCTTGACCTCGGCGTCGACGATATTCTTCAGGCCGGCTGTATCAGTCGCCGTCACATTGATGTGATGCAACGACAATCGCGAGAGCAGACTCGGCCTCGCCACGTGCAGCTCGCCGGTGTTACGATCGATTTGAAAGATTTCGTCCTCATTGCCACTACTAATGCGATAGGTGACATGACCGAAGACGGAGACATCGAGATCGGTCGCCACCAGCTTCAAAATCGAACTGCGCGTCACGTCGTCGTTGCGCAGGGTCACGTTATATCGCTGTGGCTTGAAAATCGGCCGGTTGTCATTCACGTCTGTTACCTGAATGCCCACAATCGCTATCGTACTTAATCCCCCTGCGAACAGAATCCAATGCATTATTAGATATATGCCTTATGGACATAAAATTAATAAAATTAATAGTTATGGAAAGCACTGTTAAATTCATAATATTAAATTATACCTAATTTAACTTATTTTTAATCATTCCTAGATCGACAATACCCCTACTCAATATATGGTAAATTTAACTAAAACAATGGAAATAAACAATTCAAGAAATGTATCAATTTGACTTAAATTTAGTTTATTATTTATTAAATAATTATGTTAATATAAAAACGCTGTTTACATTGAAGGTAAACAATTCAATCACATTCTCTAAATCTGAATCAGTGGATAGTCATTAATTACTCAGTGACATACTTGGCACTGATATCAGTAATTATCCACTGATTCAGATTTAGAGAGCAGAAATTAGTTAATTAGATGTAGTTTCTTCAATTACATGTTTTGTGTGTGTGTGTGTGTGTGTGTGTGAGAGAGAATTAAAATATTTGACATGCTTGAGAGTTAAAAATAACAAAATGTTACTTAACTTAAGAATTGGGTTTAGTTTCTAATCTTTTATAATAATTAATAGTGAATTTCTTAAAAGTTAGGATGACGAAAAAGAACAACGTTGAATGTTCAACTGTCATCAACGATTTTCCAGTACGAATTTGATTTAAACTCTGCAATTAATTATCGGAATCAAGCGGTTGAGCAGCGTTGAATTTGGGTACTTGCTAGTGATCGCGAGTGGTCCACGATGTACGCGCAGAGGCGAGAGGTACGTGGCCGAGAGCGCATTATGTTTATTTCATTCCCGGCCGAAATCCTCTTATCGAGCCAAATAATGTCGGGGTATTAGCCGGCGTAGAGAACGAATCTACGGCGCGCCCGAAGCCGGTCGGCATAAATCACGAGCGTCCCGTTCCCGTGGCCTTTTCTCGGACCCAATCAGCCGCTGGAGAGTCTCTCGCTCTCTCCGTTCATCGTGTTTTCATTTCGTTCTCTCTTTCCGTTCTTCCTTCAGCATCCTTTCCCTCGGTCAGCATCCCGTCTCTCTTCCTTCGTTTTATTCGGACACACGTGAGTACGTGTGAGTCGACGTGAGCTCCTTTTAACCCCCGCGCGCGGGGTAATGCGCCGCTCGTAATAATATTTCAAACGTGAGAAGCTTACAGAGTCCCCCAAATGACCGCGCTCTTTTAGAGTATCTTGTGGCCACTGTGGGGTAATTGCTCCTGGGACATCGACTGACCTACTCTCTAAAATCTTTGGAGTGGAATCTAACTCTAAAGAGTGAAATCCCACTCTCAAAAATTGACAATTGAGCCACTCTTTTCCAATACTGGCTCAATTGTCACTCTTCATCGCTCTTTAGAATCATATTTCACTTCAAAGATTTCATAGAATACAAGCTACACGCAATAATGACTATTGCATTGCAGGAGAAGTAATTACGACGTTATTCTCGTATTTTCGCATAGCCTTCCATGGATAATGATAAGCGTGATCTTTCATATTTAGTTGTCCCCTAATGCAGAACTCAAGCATTAAGCTTGCGAAAGTTACACTTTATCAGTAGCTCTCTGTAACTATAATATCGCTAAACCATATCGTCTCCCGTTTCAAATTAATCGGAGATTATCTGCAAATTCTATCTCTTTATGTACGCGTTTTCTACGATAGCGCAATGCTGGCGAGCAACGAGAAATCAGGCACGACGGGATATTGCGAGCTCCTGGCCGCTTCGGATTTAGGCGATGTGCGACGCAAGTGTTAATATCAAAGACAGTATGTAAAACGGGTAATCCGATGTTTAAACGGTTTACAACCGTAACTCACAATAATGTATGGACTCGGCCGAGCGGAGCTCTCTCCGAGCGCCAGGAGATTTATAAGTGCGAGTGTCATTGGAGTCATGCGTCAAGAGCCGGGTACCCGATCTCCCGGATCTGTGACACAACCACGGCTTCTTCTCCGATACATAGAAGAACGAAGCTTCTGATTAAAATGTATAGAGAATTTTAGGCTCGACAAAATTAATCGTAAAGGATGATGTCAATTACGAATCGATACAGGTTAATTGAATGTGAATTACCGCGTACTCTCTAAATCTGAAAAAGTGGATAATCACTGATATCAGTGCCAAGTATGCCACTGGTAATCAGTGAATTAAATCTAACTAACCTTGTTTTAGTGCTTAAATTTAATGAATATGGTATTGAAAGATCGAAATTAATATGCAAATATCAGTATTTTAGTTATTAATGCTCAAATATTCTTTCTTTTTTAGTTGAACTTCACCGATTATCAGTGCCAAGTATGTCACTAGGTAATTAGTGACTATCCACTGATTTAGATTTAGATAGATAAACATCGAAGTAAATGTTTCAATCCCTTTTAGATACTTTTATATATTTATCGATTAAGGAGATGCGATCGATATTTCAAAATAATAAAAAATTAGAAATTATTATTCTAGATCGCATTTAAAAGTAATACAAAAAATTTAGCAACGGTTTATCATCTGATCAAAAGTATTTTAATAAAAAGTAATATTTTTTTTGCTCTAATAGAAATACATGAAAATGTATTATAAAGTAACGATAAAACTTCAATTTTTTATATGAGACTTGTACAAAATTATATTATAAATACTTTAAGCATTCAAGATAATTTATGTAAAGTTACGTTGCAATGTAAAAATTAGTGTTGTCCCGTAAATAAATAAACAAAATATTTATTTGTTTAAATTTTTTGTAACTAATTGGTGAATCAATGAAACTTTGCTAAGTCATTTTGAATGCTTAAAGTTCTTATACAAAAATAATTAAATTTTTGTTATTGTTATTTTTCAAATTTTAGTGTAGAACAATAAAAATAATAACAAACAACGTAAATAAACCATAAAAATGTTTTTCAGTGAAAATGGAATATTATAAATAAACCTTTCACTGTAGGTTTCACCTACAGATATAATAGGTATCTCTTTAAGTTTCTGATCGACTATGGAACATCGAGGCATCGAAAAGAATTAATCTTCAGTCCATTGTGGATACAGCCCATTCATGAAGCTTATCGAAAAAGTTCCTAACGACAATTCTTAATTGTTAGCCACGGACGTTTCCCACAGATCAAATGACGCACTTTATAGCATTTTTTTCCCTTTCTTCTTCTTTCTTTAGGGGGTAAAAAAATTGATTACGCGCTCTCGCGTTCGATACGGAAGACAGAGAATGCACCCAGGTACGAACGGATACCGACTTCCTGGGGATAGTTCAACGGCATTTTAATGCACGTTGCCTGATATTTTCGTGCCCGCTGCAGTCCGGCCCTTTTAATTTCACGCGGTCGATCGCCGGGATGAGTTCTTTTCGGGATTCGTGCGGCGGGGGATACGAGGGGCCTCCGAGAGATTTATGCGGCCGGTAGGTGCGGCGGTGCTCAACCTTATACTGCGAAATTACGCCACGCGAGGAATGAGTTCCACGCATTACGGAAACGCAACCGTAAATATTAGCATCCCGCAGGTTTAATTAGAATCATTTTTTTTTTAGTATCCCCAATTTCTTTTTTCATATACGAACAATCTTGATAAAAGAGGTTGAGAAATGATTTTCCCTTAATTTTCGCATGCATCATGTGGCAGATATACCTTCGCGTAAAACCGTAATGCGTTTCTTTCGCTCTTACGAGAGTAAACCCTTACGGTTGAAACGAGACGCAGGTACCATTAATATACCGTGAGCAAACGCGCGCGCACACTAATTCCGGGATATGCTACAAAGTGCGAACTGAAAGCTCGCACCAGTGACATATCCGAGATTATGCGCAGTAACACGGCGGGAGTCGAAAGGGTGAAATAAATAAGCGCAAGAACGGCGCGGACAATGACAGTCGGTGGAAGTTAAACCCTCCGGAGATTTATGACGCCGGTGCCAATAAAGTCACCTCCCAGCGTAGCTCCGAAACGTGCGTCCCTTGCGCCTTTCTTTGCCGTATCTGTATACAGAATTACGTTATCGAGATTTCGAGAAAAGGAACAGATCTAATTCTATATTCAAAGAGGTTCTTAACTTAAATATTTCTGTATAAATTTATATCTGATTCTGCAAACCGTAAGCTGAAACCTTTTTCTTGAAACGTAATCATGAACAGAACCAAAGTAATAATATCATTTATTAGTTGCTTTCCATTTTCACACAAGTGATTCTGAGTTTATGTTATGTATTTTTTAATGACATCACTACGCAAAAAGAATTTTTTCTTAAAATTTACCTTGAAAATATGACAGCCGTGGGACAACATTGTATTTCAAAGAATTTTAATGTAAATCTCTCTCATTCATTAATAAAACTACTATAAAGTATAAAGTAAGTTTGGTCAATTTTAGTGAAGTGCATGATAAAAATCTTTAAAATATTGTATTGTACAACTACCATGTTTTCAGGGTAAATTTTAAAAGAAAATTCTCTCCGTGTACTTACTTTGATGACAAAATTACCGCGTAATAATACACATTTATAATCTCACTTTTAATGAGTTAATAAGATTTAGTTGTGTAGACTGTAGGCAAAAACTAAGTTGAATCTCACTTATCAGAAAAAGAACGTATATTCAACTAAGTTATGACGTCATAAATAAGAATTATCTAAGTTTTTATGTAAATGGAAAGCAACTATTAAATTGATAAATATGATAATTTTTATGCATAAAAATAAGCATAAAAAATGTTTATAAGAATATTAATAATCTGAAAAGGAAAAGGGATACTTTTCCAACACGATAATATGAAACGCAGATAAGCGATAAAATCCGATTGGGGATGGAGGAATATTCTCATCACAACAGAAAAACTATACGAAAGACTTCGCTGGGAGATTAACGTGGAAATTACATTTGTAAGATATCGCTCGCACATAATCGATGCCGAGTGGAGATTCCACAGCTTCAAAGGCTGTGCGCTGATAGAGAATCCAGTTCGGATGTACGTGCCGGATGATATCGCTATAATCACATCGCATAGCAAATGCGTTGAGAGAATGTTTCTAAAACACGGTTTGATTACATATTTACAATATTATTTCCTCTATAATTTTATAGCAACAAGATTAAGTCGACTGAAATAGTAGTCACTCGTCCTCGGATTTACATCGCAAGAAAACGGCAAATTTTTATCTATTAATCTTTTAATCTAGCTGACAACAACAATTAGCAGAATACAGTTCTAAATTTATTATTCATCCAAGTGATTGATTATCCAGCAGCTCTTGAAGGATCGGTATCTCGCGTCTAGGACTGATTCCGCATTCGCTGGCTTTCGCAGTCGAGCAAAATAACTCGCACGAGAAAATCCGTATATAAGCAAGATGCCTTTCGCAGATCTCCGCCTCGATGCTGAGCGCGCAGGTAATAATTATCGCCGTGAACGCGCACGGCGTTAGCCACCGCTATTAGCGCGATAAAACCTCTGTGGTTTGGTTATCGTTCGCGTTTCCCGCCGATAAACATCGACGACGATATACGGCGCTTCTTTGCACCTCTTAGCAGCGGCAAAACTACCGCAACGCAGGGGAAGACAACTCCTCGTTGTCGTCGTCGTCGTCGTCGTCGTCGTCGTCGGAGCGACCGTCAACAGGTGGTATAAATCATGCGCACCTGGCCCGCGTGGTTCACGGTGGCTCGCGATTCGCTTTACTGCCGTTGTACCAAAATGATTTTCTCCGCGCGAATTACTGGCGGGCAATAAGAATTAATCGCCGGGGTAAAAATAAGAGGCGAAGAGGAGGATTAATGAGTCTCAGGCTGCGCGGCGCCATGAGGAAGCGCTAGACGCGTGAGGACGTGCGAATCGCCGGAAGGTATTTGTAATCATTTCCGCGCCGGAGTCTTTGGCTGAGATATAATATACCCAAGTGCGCACGATTGTGCATATACACCTCGTGGGGAGATGAGATTTATTTATTATCACACGAGCTGTCACTTCCGTTCTACGGCGGAATAGTCCGCAGAAATGTTTTCTTCTTTCCTTTAATTTCGTGATATTACTCTAGTTCTGTTATACAGATTTAACACATTTCACATTCCCAAATTCACATTATAGCCTTAAATGGTACTTTGTTTAATATCGTTTCCTTCTGCTTTTCGGTTTCTTACTGAGATAATCATCGCATTGCGTTTCGTCAGCAGATGGTATAAATCACACCACGCTGGTGCTCATCAGTAATGCGATCTACAGCGATGGTATTCACAGTCGTTCCTATATATCGTCATATCCAGCCGATTCTATTGTCCGTCGGATAGTGTCGCCATGCTGCTGTTGCACGGTGAACAATCGTATATATCGATAACGAGCGACAATTACGCAAGACTATATTTATCCCTGTTTGCAAAACGGCATAACGCCGACAATAGCAATGCCCTCATATTCGGTTTTTTTCATTTCTTATTCTTAACCACCGGTTAACATTTTCCTTCTTGGATGCTATTCCACCGTCTTCTCGCCCTCTTCCTCTTAGCGTCGCCAGATTGGTAAATGCAATGGCCGTTGGTCGCACGGTAGCCTCACGATGGATCAATGGACCTTCAGTCGTTGTCCTTTCCCATAAGACGACCGCGAGCCGCCGCGTTGAAAATGGCCAGGGAGTCTACCGTCGACATAAATCATATACCCTATTACAGAGCTACTAGATCTCAACGGGCCGATAGCCGGTCGGTCTTCTCCTCTCCGCACCACGTCGCCGCTTTGTTTCTCTTCCCGTTTTCTGAGCCGCGAGTTTCTGCGCGTGTGTCTCCGTACTTTGCCGTTTCCACTTGTTTCTACTTGTCTCACTACCCTTATCAACGCTCGTGCGCGTACACGAGGCTTGCACGCGAATAACGGAGCCGAGCATTGTTCCTACGTCGTCAGAACGAGAGATCGCGATGGCGTGAGAGATCTCTCGCGATCGAGCCGAATTATCGCAACGGTTGTGACCGTCTCGAATTACAATGGCTGAGGTTGTTAAGCGTTTAGATACAAGTTCTGAAGGTAAAACTTCACGACACTGCGATACGTAATGTCAGACGAAGAGATCGGTATCTGCGGATATTTTGTTCCTTTAAGAAAAATATTTTGAGCTACCAACTCTGAAATAGTAAAACATTAGCGTTATTTATTATAAATGAAAAGAAAAGATAATCAAGTCAAATAATATTAATCGTTAAGTAGGAGTAAGCACAGTACCTTAAGTATATAGTTTTCTTTAAAATCTTGTTCTGGGAAATTAAAATTCTTTTTGGAGTATTCTGAGCATCCCATCTGTTAACTAATCTTTAAATCTATCTTTAAATCATTTAAAAGTTAATGATCCTATCTAAGACAGTTGGTAGATCAAAATATTTTCTTTAAAGAAACAAAACGTCTGCAAATACTGATTTCTTAGTTCGACATTAAATACCGCAGTTGTGGCTATTTATTTATTAAAGTCAGATATGCATCAAGTTCTTTTTTAAGATCGGTGATTTAATAATCGGACACTAGAAAGAAAATAACACAAACCTCTATCGGTGGCAATGACAGGCAGTTCCAGATAAGGTACTGTTTCTCTGTCTAGCGGCGACCGGATGCAAATATCTCCCGTATCACTGCGCACCAGGAGCTGTTCGTTCTCCACTCGACCGCCAGCCAGAGTATAATTGACCATTGCGTTTACACCGCAATCGGGATCGGTGGCTTGCACCTGCAACAAAGATAAATCAAGGTTAACACCGCGATAAAACAGAGATTCCGACATATGGTGAATCGAGACGCACATGTACATTTTCATACGAATCTCTGTAATTCCATGTACCGTGTGTCTGTAATATAACTTGGTTTTAAAAGACTTATTATTTCACTCGTAGTCTTTTATTCACTATATTCTTTATTCTAGCGATAAAGTGAAGATATAGACATATTTTACAAATATAATAATGAGAAATCAAGAGTTTCGTAAAATCGTCAAAAAGATAAATTACGACGACACGAGGAAATTTAAAGTTTTTAGAAACCAAATTTAACATTAACGAATAACCATCTGATAGGAAAAAAAAATACGAAATCGAGTGTGCGACGAGAAAGCGTCAAGTTCGTTCGTATATAGTCTTCCCCGAAGATCGTTTCCGCGATTAATGGCTCCCCGTTGAAATTTATTGATCCCATTTGTTCGTTCCGCGAATCTTTTTTCCCCGCCAACAAAACGACACGCGGATGACGAAGGGCACAACGTCGTCGCGCCTCCCCGAAGGCGGAATCTACCCGGGCGAAGCACTTTGTTTAATTTCGCCCGACGTTCCTGAAACGGGATACTCGCGGATCGCCGGGGAGGTGGTCCATTCGTAATCTGGGCCCCAGTGACTAATTTGCGAGCGAGCCTTCCTTTCCCTGCCCTCTCGGAGGAGGACCCGAAGACGTTACCGCGACGAACGGATGGACGAACAGACGGACGAGCGAACGAACGGACAGACGTGGGGGCGGTGATGGACGCCTCTGTGCTTCCAGCGTGTGTGATTTATGCGACGATTTATCGCCACCTATCCCACCCCACGATGTAATACAAGTTACGAGATTCCCGTACGGTCGTTAACGAAAATGCCTCCCCATTTTTTCCCCGCCTCGCAAACGCATCGTTGGCAGATTGTTCTCTCGGAGAATAAGTCAGACTGTCTTTTATTTAAAAATATCTTCCCCCCCCCCCCTGGTTTTCGTGAGAAAAACAGCATAAGAAAAAATGATAAGACTTGAATTATACATTCACAAATATTCATTTTTGTTTATAATTCTTTTTCTCCATTTTATGCATCAAATGTTAAATTCTCAGGCGTTTGATTTATGATAGATACATTCGCATTGAATAAGTTCTCGTCTCAACATAGATCCTCGAATAATAAAACTTCTGAATTATAATTTAAATGGAACTTTCCTTCGGACGTTGTGATATAGGTACTGCTCGATGATTTATCATGCATCTCAAGTACAACGCGTAACGCAAGTCGTCTTGGACACAAGGTGAGCGATTTTCAATTTTTAGAGTATCATAATTCCAATCGGCAGATTACGATCGATCGAGCCGATCGGGTAATTGCTGCTACAGCAATCGGTCGTACGTGGATTAAGTCGACGGGGAGATAAAGAGAAAAGTAACTTGTAAATTCATACTGGCACCAGACGTAATTTGCGGAGCATAGTGGTAGTCGTCTCGTGGGCCAGTTGTCGGAAACACGACGTAGAAGAAACCAAGACGCGAATCTCGACCGGTAATGAACCCTTTAACCCAGGCAGAGTTGCCTTAATGACAGTTTAAAGTTTCTTCTCGCGTCCGAAGTATCGCGCCGGTCATCTATTCGTGATCCGAGTACTCGGGAGGGAACCGTTCCGCCCATGTTGAACGGGAACGTGGAATCACAGGATCGCAATCGCGAGCCAATGATCGATCGCTTCGTTACCACGCGCAGTCTATTTGTCGCAATAAAGACAGTCGGATTCTGTGAAACTATAATGAGGATGATGATTAACGCGAATCACTGTTCGCGTTTATCTCACGTTCATAGAGAAATGTTCCGCATTTCGTAATAAATTAAGCGATTATTCGTGCTGGCATATAGTGTTGAAAGCAAAATGAATCGCACGTGAAATCTCTTTAATCATACACTATTAATAATATAGCCAGAACTACGTTAGCAAACGCATGTCTGAGTTAATAAACGGCGTTTTATTAATTTTTACAAAACAACAGTTAGAATATGAAGTAAGCACATTAAAAAATTTTTGATCTTTGATATTAAAAATGCAGAATATTTTTTTATTTATACAAGAACGGTATGAAAAGTGATACTGGAATTATCGATGCTTTTTAAAAATTAATACGTAAAACATCGTGTTAACTTTACAAACACAGCGAACGCGTCCTTTACTTACAGAGTTAAAACGTTTTTCTCTCCGCAATGTTTTTTTTTTTAAATTAATTGCAAGTCTGATGACGGTTCGGTAAGGAAAGAAGAACGCGCGGGAAGAAATTAAATTTGCTATCTGCCATAATATTCCACTCGGAAACAATGTACGAGAATCGTGAGAATTGTAGGGAGGGCGCGTCGAAAGAACAAGATTGCAATCTTAAGCTACAATTAAGAAGGTCGAGGCGGTTCGCGCGGAGAAAATATTCCTTTCTACGTAGGCGGATCGCCAACGAATCGCATAGGGCAGACTAGAGTAAGGCTTCTGAAAGCCGATAAATCGGTGCGTATATTCGTCGGCATTTGTCATTACTCCACCCGATCTGATAAACGAACGGGTATAATGAGTAGCAACGAAATTATAGCGCGAATGCATTATGTTATATTAAAGGATATACACGTCGTGCGTTATATTAGTCGGTGTATAACACGTGTATTTTATCGGTATTTATGGTCGATAGCATGAGGGAAATATGGCGATAGGGAATATATATGTGAGTACTATAAAATATTACGACTCGTCCCATAATACGCACCGTACGTTAATAAACTGGCGTTATTAATATCCTTAAAGCACCTCTCAGTCGATTTAAACCCGCTGTCCTGAGAATGCGCGTGTGAGAATTACCATAATAGAACCCTAATTTGCAACAACATCCCCTGCGTGCCTGGCGCGAGTGCGCGCGTCCATCGTGATTTTTCCAGGACGAGTAACGCATCTATCCGACGTACTAACAGAAGGGCTATGAAAGGAAGAGACCAGAAGAGGTGTGGAAAGCGAGAAGAAAAGAAAGAGAAATAGAAAGAAAGAGACAACGAACCAGAGCGTTATGGGGCCCAACATAAGTAGAGGCAGGACAGAGGATAATAAAGCAGGAGTCCACTGGGAATGATTTAGTGGCAAGCGGTCGAATAACTTTCCCGCCAACACTGTTGCCACCTCGAAGCGGCGATGAGCTCTTCGTGGCTCGTGCAGCAAACGTGTTGAGCGCGTCGCCGCTTCTCGGAAAGAAGAGGAACGAAGACGAAAGGATCAAGCTGGTGCTTAAAAGGAGGGAAATTTGTTGGCTCAAATTTGTTGTATGGAACCTCCTCTTGAGCAGCAGGGAGAACTATGAATCCTAACACATTTCCACTTCTCTCTTCTTTTGGGAAGAGAATCAGCGCGGAAAGAAAAAGAAAACCAAAGATCCTCGACCCAGATAGTCATCCTAATGAATGACTGTCAAGCAATATTGATGCTGATCTTATAGTCGATTTAGGATTCCCTTCAGAGCTAATTTCTTCACGCGATAGTATAAGGAAAGAAAGATTTTTATTGAAATATCTAAAAAAAAGTTAACTAGTAAATATATCATGCTTGAGATTCCTACAAAATTATTTCAATGGCCCAACAAAATTATTTTCAGATTTGTAACTAGCTACATTTTTAGATACTTCAGCAAAATCGTTCTTTTCGTGATTTTCGATATGATTGCAATTCTTGACTACATTTATTCTTCGCTATAGTCTTCTCTCTCTTTGCTAGCTTTTAGCATTACTCCATCCCTACTTTGTAATCCATTCATCTCGCCGAATTATGATTTATCGAGGAGATTATTATGCCTTATTTATGAGTGATAGCAATGATGATATCTATTAGATTTGGCATTTTTAATTGTGAACTGAGATACACATATTTCATACAGTTCTCATACGTGATTTTGAATTTTAAAAAGGATTTCCGTGTTCTTTATTTGGAGGAAGAGGACAGAAAGGAGCAACAATATACACGCGTGCACAGAATCGCAGAGTATATTAAATCGCGAGCAGTTTTACCTGCTATTCTGATACCTCAGAGTATGCCGCGTGAAGCATTGTTCCGCTCGTTTTGTTGTGGCCCGACCTTGCAAGAAATATCGATTTCAATCGGTGTATATGCGGAATACAATCCGATGCGAATTCCCTTCGGTAAGATAGACCGGTACCGAAGCCACGAGATCGTAAACGCTTTGTTCGCTCCGAGAGGAAATCCTCCTAGGTTCCCAAGCAGGTAATCGAAATAATGCCTTTGCGCGTCACGCTCAGATGCGTTACATAACAGACGTTACATTGTACAAGAAATTTTTTCACGTTCAAAGATTTAATTGATTTCTTCGCCCTAATTTCGTGAAATCTAGTAAGATAAAGGATCAAACAAAGTTGCGCGGTGTAAGTTAAAGATAGTCAGTGTTAGCAAAACCAGAGCTATAAATCAAGATTTAAACTCACTACGTATCGTATCACTTACAATGCGCAACATCGCTTCCAATATTCAACAAAGCTAAGGAGAATCGTTCTCTTCCGTACGCCGTATGTAACGCATTTTACAATCGCTTAAAGTGGCTTTAAATCTTCCGGCGGTTGCAAGTACAAGCGTGTAATATAAATAATCTGAATGTCCGTCCGCGATCAGATAATCGTATTAAAGTGCGTATACAACGCAACAGTGGTAGGCCCTCATCGCCCTCCACCCCGTGTGTCTTAACCCGTCAAAACCCTCTCTTTGTGTTCCTTCCTCTCGCCACCCATCCCTAAAGAAACAGAGAAAGAGAAAGAAGTAAAGAGGTGAAAGACGATTGGAAATCATCCCCGTCGTCGTGGTGGTTAGAAGTATCGTGCTCGTTGCTATCTCGCGTACGTTCGCCAGGGGACCGCGAAGAGAAACAGACACAAGTCTTATTCTCGCTACGTAGCATATACTACTACAGGGAGAAGGAAAGAGAGATGGCGAGAGACAGAAAAGGCCGAGGAGAGAATCGCTTGCATACGAGCGGTGGCTGTCTACACCGGTTATAAAATACGGTGCCTCAGAAGGCTCTCAGCATGCTCGCGCCTCTGCCTTTAAGGATGGCGCGCGAACCTTCCCCATGTAGTACCCCTCCACGGTTCTTCGCTTTTCTCTCTTTTCCTCCCCCCAACGACTTCTTAGGCCGCGTCCAGATCAAAGTAGCGAATTTATTTACTTAATTGTTACAGCCACGTAGTAGCAGGTGTCGGCATTGGCTCTCAGGAGCATACCGATGATCGTAATCAAGCCGGTACTTCGTCTCCATTTTTATCCGTCGAAGGATACATTACGCTGTAACGGATTCGAACGATAAATCTCACCTTCAGAGGCTAATTCTCTTCTTAGAGCGCGTTAGAAATCATACTCTTTTTACTATATTTTTATTTCAATCAAATTTTCACTTCGGAATCGCGCCGTCTGATTGTGAGAACATCTCCCGCACGCTTGATTTCTTCGTTATCATCTTCGACATGATGCCGTTATTCGCATCACCGTTGCTTCCAGGGTCCCATTCGATCGTCGGGACCAATACACGTCAGTGATGCGGCACCGGTCACCAACGTCTGAAGTGGTAGCTGCCGCCGTCGCCGTCGTGGTGCAACAAGTACAAATTGTCCGGCTGTAAAAGTTATCGCTGTAAATCGCAGATGACTCGACGCGATGCATCTGGTATGCGGCTTTTCGAGCGGCGCAATGATGACGCAACGCTCCTGCGATCACGAAGGACGATCTGGAGGAAGAATCGCCAAAAGTATTGAATTTTTTTAGTGCTCATAAATATCTTAAAATATCTCGCCAGAGCAATTACAGAAATTGATCAAACTCTCAATGATATTCATAGTCGGTTTTTGCACTCTAAATTCTTAGGAGTAGAATCTTACTCTAAAGAATGAAAATTGAGCCAGTCTTGAAAAAGAATAGCGCAATTTTTTATCTTTAAGAGGGAGATTTCATTTGAGAATTCATTCTATATAAAAGGACCGTTTGGGACATGCGATTTATGTTAAATTCAACACATTTTTTCCAACTGTGTAGTCTATCCTTATTTCATGATCGTTTTAAGTAATGTTTTAAGATGCTAATAAGGTTCTCTGATTGATTCATGACATTTTAAGACAGTTCTAAATATAAGCTCTTATAAATACCATTCACACAGCTGTATTATCTTGAGACATAACTTAAGAAAGTCATAAAATAAGAATGGTCATGAATACCGGCCTATGACGGAAACATATTTGTCGGTCGAAATAAAATATGCTGGGGTAGTCCCTGCACCGATCTTCTGATTCTTTTTGTCGCGCACATTGTAATGCCCAAAGAAACATGCAAGCGATAAACGTTCCGTTGAATGAATTACCCTCGCCGGGACGCATTCGACGAAGAAACGACCTCGAAGTAATGTGGAGTCGCTCACGCTAAGAAATTTTTCACTGCAAAATGAGCTTTCTTCTTGACTTTCATTAGGGGGATATAGATCGTTTATTGGCGACACGCAAGTTGTAAGGATATTCGTGAGTCATGCGAGAAATACAGTTTTTTTGACTAATAAAGACATCCGTGTTTTTACTTGCAGAGAATCTTCTAGAAAATTCTATGAAATAATCATTTCCAGACCCGCTTTAAAGAAGATGTCATTTTACCGATAATTGTGTAGCCATATCACGTTAGGTCATTTATTGGGAATATGCAAGTCACAAATTATGAGACATGAGTAACCTACTTGACTGATGAAGACACTTGCGTTTTCACTGGAGGTCAAGTTTTTTAGAAAATTCTATGAAATAGTCATTTTCAGATCCGCTTTAAAGAAGGTACCATTTTATGGATAATTATGTAGCTGTATCACGGATATTAAATTGGCTATAAAAAGAAGATAAATCTGCGTTTTTATTTGAGATTGAATCTTCTAGAAAATTCTATGAAATAATAATTTTTAGATCAGCTTTAAAGAAGATGACATTTTGCCGTTAATTGTGTAGCTATATCACGGATAATTGGTTATAAAAAACAAAATAAAAGATCTTCTTGAACTAAACTCTTTATCGTTACAATTTAGTTGGCAAAAGGCTCGTATAAACCTTATTTACGTTCCAAAATCTGTATACAGATGCGAATTCTCTGGGTGCACTGCACGCCATGAGCGTTTCGCGTGCGCGTGGCAATTATTATAGGAAGTTATGAAGTTCCCGTCGCGATGCATTGCGCGATGCCCACGAAGAGTCTATTAACGGGCAATAATCGATCTTCCAAGTAATTGCTGGACTGGTTCGCCGACGTCCGCGATCGTATTGTGTGCCTAAGCACGATTCATTTCGATCTTTTCTCTCGCCGACCGTGCTCGATATCTAATCGTTCCCGTTCGTTTGCCCGCCACGTAGCTTCGTGGATCCGCAGAACGATTCATTAACAGAGAGTACGATAAATTACTGCTGCACAATTGTGAGAACTGTATCCAGTTCGTACATATGCCTTTTCTTATATTGAGAAAAAATTTACTAAGTTTTAAATATACTTATTTGAGTAGTACTAACTTAACATTTATTCACAGTAAATAAATATTTATTAAATAAAAAAATGATAGTTAAATTAAAGATTCTTGTACGAAATAAATATGTTGACATTTAATAAATATTCAGCTAGTATTATTCAGACAAAAAATGTTAATTAAAATTTAGTACATTTTTCTCTCAGTGTAGCTAAAGTTGCTAAAGTTTAACTGCACTTTCCATCGATATATCGCGTTCGCAAGTATATCGACCAGTCTGTGAGGAATCCAAAACCGCGTCAATCAAACGCAATCTCAAGAAGGTAAGATTGCGCTTAATCGTTTTGAAACGATCCACGCCGACGCGGTCGTTATTGAACGCGCTACGCTTCTATACATGATAGAAGTGAGTCTGTTGGACCGTAATGGACCTCCGGCGGAACATTAGTCAGACGATCTTTCGGCATTCTGCACGCGTCAGTATTTTCCGGCGCCGCGCTTGGTAGGAACACCCTGTGTTCTGCGCGATCGGCCGCGCGGCTATATGGCGCCTTGATTAATGCAAGCGATTCACGGAGCTAATGGCATCGTACCCGCAGCATTTCCTTCCGTAGAAAAAAAAATATTCCTTAATATTGTATGAAATTCCCGCGCATTAAGCTTACCGAGCGGCTCTCGCATTCCCCGGGGTCAACGATGCCCCGCGTCCGCCCGTTCGCGGTATTTACCGCATGTACCTTCACTATGCCGCGATCTCGCGGGGTCTGGCTTACGACGCGGCGATATTTCATACGATTATCCTTCACATCGTTGGGTCACTAAATCATTCCCGGCAGGGCGGCCATGGTATCCCTATCCCTTCGTCGTGCGGCACTCACTAGGTCTTCTGTTCGCGTTGCATGAAATCCCCAAATATTTTTAGACTTCAAATGAGATAGACATATATTTGGCTTTGAAAAAAGAGAAAGCAAAAGATGCCGAGTGCAAAAAGTGCGAGCAACGCGAACAGACCTACTGTAATCGCTCACGGTGATTTCGTAAAGCTCGCGGTGAACCGGAACGGTTTCCCCGAGCGTATAAGTGTCCTCGATGCCGAAATAGTCCTCCGACGAAGAAATTTATCGCGTCAAATAACATTCCCGCATACCGTCGACCTTCGTGGCCGGCCTTCACGCTTGACTCCTACCGTGGAGAATTAGAAAATCATCGAGCATACAAGATCACCGAGTAAATTAATCTCACGCGCGACACACCTCTACGGCCTACTTACGCACGTCAACCGATTCGTCTTGCCTCTGCAATTACTCGTAACGAATCAGACTTTCGCGATATGTCCAAAATCTGGCCACCGAAGTCGCCGACGGCTATTTTTTTAATCGAAATCGCGATCCTGATCAGGGACGGTTTTTCTTTACTCGCGTTTCCAAACCTTTGTGCTACTCTTTATATCGTCGAACGATACTAGAAGTTTTTTCTCGTATCTTAAAACTCTAGATTTATCAGAATAACGCAATTCTTTTATCTGTGCTGAAAACTGATAACTTTTTTGTTGGCCATGTCGACCGCTATTTTTAATCTGATAGTTTATCGTCTAATCAATAAATAATAAATAATAAATAAATTTAGTAAATAAGCCAATAAATAAATAAGCTTTATTTTTTAATATGATATGATTATTAGATCAAACATGATGCACTTTAGTACACATTTAGAGATCTTTCGTATTCTAAAGTCCCTATACAAGACTAGTTATCAGATTCGCGCGAATTGACTTTGTAATAACATAACGGAATCAATTAGAACACGGAGAATATTTGGTTGAATTAACTGGAATTCTAGTGGAAAATGAACGATCCAGAATTCTAGTTAAATCTAGTAGATTTCTGATTAAATCTACCAAAATTCAAGTTGAAATAACCAACATTCAGAATTTCTTGGTTAAATCTACTAAAATTCTAGTGGATTTAACCATAAATCTAGTATACTGAAAGAAAAGATTGGTTGCTGCAACAAGTTAGATTAAATATGGTATAACATTTTTAATTGGCTGTAGCACCCAATTAAAAATGCTATGCCATATTTTACCATCTAATTTGCTGCAGCAGCCAATCTTTTTTTTCAGTGTAGACTTAAGAACTCTGAATCGTTCATTTTTCACCAGAATTCCAGTTAATTCAACTAAACATTTTTTTCGTAAGCTAACAAAAGTACTATTATTATCTGCTATTACTACTACTATTATTCGATGCGACTATATACGTATAAGTGTGATAGACATTTTATCACAAAATTAGTCTCAGTGGCCAACTCTAATTGTATAGGGACCCTATCGTATCCTGGTTCCCAGCTTCCTCCTTGTTGTTTATGCTTTTCGTTGTACGTGCAATGTTGCGGCCTTTCTGTTTTTTGTATACGCTCGATAAATAGAGCTGTTCGTCGAGTAAGCCAGAAGCCATCCTCGGTATTCCCGGCTCGCTACCTCGCTGACGGACTGACAGTCGTTGTCCGGCACTGCCGCGGGAATCCTCTACTCTTCCTTCTTGTCGTCGGAATTCCCATCTCTCTTTCACCTCCGTCATTCGTTGTTCTTGATATTATCATAAACATCGCAAAGACTGCATATTTCGAGAAAAAATCAAAGAAATCTGTACTTTCGTTTATGTAAAATAGCGTATTTAAATTAATAGCGTTTTTCATTGGCACAGAGCTAGAGCGCACTCAGTGTAGTTTAAAGCTGTTGTACACAAATCGACATAAAGATGTACGTTTAATAAAAATATAGAAACGAATTAAAAACCGCAAAATATTCAATACATTTTATTGTGCTATTTGATGAAATACATATTGGGCATTTTACCAATTAAAATATCCCACTTTTACATTTAGATTAGAATAGTGTATAACAGCTTTAATGTGCACTGAGTGCGCACTAGTTCTGCCAATAAATCTGCGAAAAACGTTATAAGATTGCTACTTTTTGCAACTGTGAAGATTGGAAGTTTTGAAAAAATTCAAATTTTTGAAATTAATTCCCAATCTCCAAAATTAAGATGCTTCAAAACTTTGAGCTTCAAAGTTTTCAAAGTACCTTAAATTTTAGAAAGAGAGAGAGAGAGAGAGAGATTTGGAGTTAACTTCAAAAATTTGAATTCTTTTGAAGTTTCGAATCTCGACGTTAATTATCAAAAGTATAACAGCACTAATTTAGATCGTTGTAGATCTTCTGGTTCCTCAACCAGCATAATCTTACCGAGATATTATTCTACAAAGAGACAGCATGGTAATTTCTCCAGACGGCGGTGTCCCGCGTCGGATCATTTTATGCAACGATGCGACGCATGCAAGCTTAAAACTCTCGCCATTTGCACATAAAAGGCCCTATTTGCGCGAACGATGCATGCGCTGCAGGCCCGTGTTATCTATGACAGTGTCGGAGATGCGTTCCGAGCCGGAAGTTTCGTGGGTGGATAAGGGACCGGAGTACCGTCGCGAGTACCTTTGTCACACGATTGACATGTAAAATGAACGCCTGGCTGGCCATCAAGTGAGTCACTGAGAGTGTGTGGCCGTACAATTAGTCGACTTCGTATTCCGTTTGCATAAATAAACATACGCGTGTTTGCCGCCTCGCCCTCATCACACGCGTCGACGTTCTTCTTCTGGACTTCTCATTCTTTCCGTCACAAACATATACACAATTTTTTTTATATAGGTACGTTTAAGCGTATAAGATGTGGGAGGTGAACGACGAAAAAACGAGACACGTACAACAATAGGAAAAAGAAGCTTGAAAAAGAAACGGAGAATTGGAAAGACGACGAGGGTAAAAAAAAAACTGCTCTCTAAATTCTTTGAAGTAGAATCTCACTTTAAAGAGTGAAAATTAAGCCAGTCTTGAAAAAGAGTGGCTTAATTTTTAATTTGTAAGAGTAAGATTTTATTCTTCAGATTAACAATTCACTCTAAAAGTTTTAGAGAATGTAAATTGTAATTTTTGCAGACGCACAACTTTTTAGTCTAATTTATAATACATATGTATGTTCTTTCAATCAACTAGAATTTAAATATTCCAACAAAGCACATTATGCACACACACACACACACACACACACACACACACACACACACACACACACACACACACACACACACACACACATATTATTGAATCGATATCGTGATTAAGAATTATGCTGAAGATATAATAAGTCTGAAAATAATATATTTTATAGCTTTTTACTTTATTTGCGACGCGAAAGCTTAATGTGCAATGTGCTCTTTACTTTTTGTTTCTCGTTTTTTACTTCTTGCTTTCTCCCCTCTTTGTGATCATTTTATCGATAATCGTGTTTCTTCTCACGTGTTTCTTGTCTCTTCCAAAGTTCATCAAATTTTATCTCAGACGACAGAAAACAGGAACAGGATAACAGGCAAAAAGGCAAGCAGTAAAAAAGTGATAAAAAGTAATAAAAAGAAACAGGAAGCAAAGAGCACATTGTAGATAAAACTTTTGCGTCACAAATAAAGTAAAGAAAGTAAAGGAACTGTTAAATTAGTCATTTTAAAATTTCCCATGTGAGGTTTGTCGATTCTTGCCCGATGCTAACTCTTGGACTGATGTTCGTGATGTCATGGCAAATCGACTGTCATTAACCGAACATGGCGCTACATCAGCTCAGGCAATGTTAACTGGCTCTTGTTCGATGACAACTCTCGGACCGGCGTTAACGATATGTCAGCAATCTCGGCAATTGATTATTACTCTAATTGCCGCGCGACATGTCGGCTTAAGCTTGGTCAACCAATTTTTTCTCGATTGGTACAGAAATAATTGATTTAAATTTTTTAATTTTTTATAAAATTAAGTTATATTTTTGACAAATTATATAATTGCACGCTGATTATAACATAAATAGATAGTATATATTATAACACGTAACGCAGAAGACAGGATCCAGTTAAAAAAGATCAGGATATAGATGTATTATATTTAAAAAAGTATATATATATAATATATGTATTAAACAATTTAAATAACTAGAATTTCTCTCTCTCAAATAAAATTATCATATTAGCGTCTTGTAAAATAACTTTAGTTAAAAAAATAATTAATTTTTTTACAAATATTAAACTAGTGTCGCCTCAACATTGTCATGTAACGCTGGGCCGATCTTGTCATTTGGACATCATGCCGACATCAATGCGAACATTACGGACCGACAATCAGGAGTTAGTGGCCAACCTTCGCCTAACGCTGATCCAGCTATATAAAACCGTACATGAATTATTATATCTTCAACATAATTCTTTATTAAAATTATTAATTAAAAAATATTACAGATATCTTATATGTATAGTGCGCTTTGTTAGAATCTATCCAAATTACAGTTGATCGAAAGTCTTTACATATTCGTAATCTCCGCTGTAACTACTTTCCAGAATGGGAAACAAGGCCAAAGCATACACCGCAAGAAGATGATCATGCTCGAGAGTGTCGTGAATACCGGGGCCCGTTTTACAGGGAGGTTATAGCTGATGTACACGACATACGGTACTAAACGTCGTGCCGGAGCCGTGGCCACGATGCTTTACATACGAGCTCGCAAGAGTGGCGCGGTAAAAGTAACCGCGAAAGGGGGAGAGGATCATGGGGGGAAAGCTCGCACAAAGCTACCAACCCGACGAACTCTATAGAACCGTCACTCACTGTTGTCTGAAGAGTCGGCAGTGAGAGGCAATGTGTCTCCCTTCTTCTTCTTCTTCTTCTTCTTCTTCTTCTTCCGCCACCTCCTCTACTCCGTTCGTCTCTTGCCACTTTTCTCGCTTCTTCACCGCATCTTGCCGTCTACTTCGGCCTCCTTGCGATTTTTTCTCGTGTTCGCCGCACGACGAGGTGCGACGGCCACATCGAGGTTGATTTTCTATGAGAATAGCGGCGAATATCGAGACCCCGACGGACTTGTCGACAGACGTACGTTCGGTCGATAGACGCACCCGCGCGCGTGTGAAACGACCGGTTCTCCATCGATAATCGCGCGAACGTGAGCGCGAGAATCTTGTAGATGACTATTTGATCCTGCCAAAGGGGACATAATCTTTCATCTCACGTTTATCATCATTCTGATCAAACGCGACGTTTAACGATAGAGACAGATGTCTACTATATACGGAGTACATGTCTGAGAAAAAGTTATGATTTTTTTCGGAAACTGTTAGAGATAGAGGAGAAGGTACTTATTATCAAAATTAAGATAAGTAGGAGGACATACCTTCAGTAACCTTAAATGTCCGTGGTTGTTTTACTACTAATAACAAAATATTTTTGAGACAGAAAGGGGTATTTTTCCATGAATTAAATACTTTTGGATTAGAGTATTTGTAAACTGTTTTCGAACAAAATAACGTGGGAAACATTTTATCAAATGCATCCTATATATATAATAAAAACAAGAACGCAGATTTAAAATAGGTCAATAAAATCCAAAAATACAAAGAAAAAGAGAAAAAATAGAAATTAATCTACTAATAATAGTTAACAAAATTATTAACAAAATTAAGATATGTCGTAACTAAAAATGATCTTTGCTGATTCTCACAGTGTTTTCCTTCGAAGTATCTCAAATCGGTACGCCACAACGACCGCCCGTTTCTGGAGGAACCAGTATGGACCTCCTCTTAACCTTTGCTCTCTTGGGGTGCGCGTTTTCGCTGCGGACCAGCAAGCCGTAAGGCAAGTCGAACAGGGCCCCCGGCGGGTCGCTGCCCGGTAATTGCGATGAGATATGGCGGCCACTTCTCATTAAAATAGTTTAATATATATTTGTCAAGCTATCGCCGCGACGTACGTCCCGCCATTCGTTATCATCCTTCGTCCCAATTCCCGCGTTCGTGTGGAAGGAGAATCGTCATGAGAAGGACGATGAGAAGGAGCGCGAGGTTTATTTTTCGCGAATTCGGCATTCGGTTAATGGTGTCCGTTTGTCTCGTTGTCACCGGTTGCGGCGGCTTGCAGAAATTCAGATACAAACGTGGCCGCACACGCACTAAGATCACAGACGGATACGTCTTGTCCCTTAAAAGCGTAAAAGCCGAAATGTTAACGGATTTTATCCAAATTTATCAAGTACATCAATCAAATTATCAGTTAATATTTGCAATAATTAATATTAATTAATTATGTAAGTAGAATGTTGGTCTTAACTATTACATTGTACATCAGCTCTTCTTATTAAAGTGAAACACGGAGAACACAAAGATCGCTCCGTCAAGGGCGCGGCATAAGGGCGAAACAGGAAGAGACAGAGACGGATAGCCCGAGGTCTTCAACTCTCAAGAGAGGGGCCAGTTTATTATTATTCGGCAACCGCCCACGCGCAGATTGATCTCCTCGTGTCCCAACTGGCTGCCCGGTCCCAACCAACGCGCCAACAGCATTGGATTCCGCGTTCCGCAAGGAGACTCCAATCGGCCACGTTCGGGACCTCTATCTCTTCGTCTTCCGCGAGTGGGCCTCCTCCGCGAGCAGCAAACTCCTTCTCTCTCTTTCTGTCTTTTTCTCTCGTGGAAGGAACTCGACTCTTCGAGAGCGAGAGCGCGTTGCAACGCCACCGGAGGGACTCTCCAACGGGTTAAGAGAAAGGTCGTCGATTAAGATAGCTGTCCGCTCTCCGCGCTGTGTACCTTCTATAGTCTCCTGCTTGGCTAGAACCCCTCCTCGCTTTCGAACCTGCCGTCGACGTTTCTCTCGCGTGGCCCTCTCAATAGAGTACGATCTGCGGACCGGTCCGACGACACTGCGGTGGCTAACTCGCGTTCTTTCCTGCGTTCCTCAACCTCTGCCTCTTCCCTCTCATCTAAGCTGGTCGATGTGTAAGCCTGCGGGAATTGCGACATCACTACCGGATCCGGATCTTTCTCGCGACTTCGACTAGGTAATCTACCTTCATATATGACTAGCAAACGTATTTTCCGCGAAAATTGACCATCATGAGAGTAGTAGGTAACGCTAATAACTTCATCGCGAGTATACGTTTCGATGAAATGAGGCTTAATAGCGCAACGGCGCAATTCTCGCCCGCAATACGCGATATCGTCGGAGCTGTTACGCGAGTGGTCGAACTCGATAAAAAAAAAAAAGGAAACAGCCGGATAAACGAGATCGCAATAACCGATACACCTATCCTCGTATTAAAGAATACCCTTGCGCCTTGTACGCCCGTCCGCGATATTATTGATCCTGCGCACGCAATCGTTCGTATCCCATTGCGATTTAATTGATCGTGCCGATTAATAATCGCGTCTCCGCATAGCCGCACTCCCTTCCGCACTAAAAGTTAGCTCTCTCTCTCCCCTTCTCTCTCCCCCCCCCTCTCTCTCTCTCTGTTTCTTTCCTTCTATCTTTCTTCTCTCTCTGATCCTGCCGATCTTCTCTACGCCGCCAAACGCGAAAGTCTCTCTCTCTCTTTCTACATCGACCTGGCACCTAATATAGCGAAACAAATTTATAACAGTCGATGAGTAACGTCGCGTATTTTATATTTCTGGGCTCGCCTGCTCGAGTAATCGAGCACGTGTATCGCGCACGTTTCCGATCGCACGCACACGCGTTTCAACGGTTCTCGTTGCGTGTGCGCGTACACGCTGTCGTATAACAGTTCGCCGTAATAACAACGCGTTTGTAACCAATATTTCACATTAGCCCATTACACATAGAAACATATCATTCTATTGCTAAGAAAACTGATTACTTAATTTACTTGTTTTCTTTTAAGTAACGATTCTCTTTACGAAGAATATTTTCTTGATAATAATCTTAAAGTATACTTATATTACAAATTTTAGAAAAATCATTAAGTACTCAAAACAAGATTTTTTTCTTTTAAAGAATATTAGAAAATTGATTGAAGAATAATAAGCAAATCGAATTTGCTTTAATTTAATAATCTTAATTAAAATATTAAACTTACTATAGGAAATTCAGAATATATTTTAGATAAATTTAATGATTGTGATGAATTTTTGATAAATTCGACGATATACGAATTTTTGAAATATTTAAAACAAGTAATTATTATTCGCGTACAATATTTTTCTATTTTCCTATGTGTCATCTCTGTGAGCTCGCATCAATAGTGTCAATAATATTATTAATACGAATGCAACACGACATTCCAGAAGTCTAATCTACATAATTAATCCATATCGTGATATCTCAAAAAGGAAAACTAGTAAAAAAAATTACATAAAATCGAAAAAATATCAATGAAAGAGGATGGAACGTTAAGTCAGCGGATGCATAAACATTTAAATGAATATTCAAATAACTCTCAATCCCATGATCGAGCAATTCAAGAGAATCGACGCGAGTGCGTCCCGCATAGAAATCGCCTCGGGTGCACTCGCTCGCCTATAACACAGCCACTCGAGTTCATCGACGAGTAGAACGGGGACCGAGAATCTGCGAGATTAATGGGACCGCGAGAAACCTGATTCGCATTTTTGTTGTCGGTACACCGGACCCGCGGAGTCTTGCTCCCGCCGCGAATCACGGTTTAGCCTCGCGATGTCGTTCACACAGCAGTAACGAACAGCACGATGCGTTTATCCTTTGGAAAAAATACGGGACGATAGGGGCCATCTCGGTGTTTCTGTCGGCGAAATGAATTTATTCCAAGGTGGACCAAACCGCTTCATTGAGACACTCGTTATAAACGTGACTCCGTTGATACGTACAGTATTTTATCATCATGGAAAACTGAGGGCCGTATCTCCCCCTCACATATCCCTCCTATTTTGCCGTAATTAATTAAACATATGCAGGATCGCGCGTGATCTTTTATTCTCGTTTTATCAAAGTAAAAACAAGACGCCTCTTTGCCTTTGCTTCTTCGAGCTTCAGGCGCGAAAGCAACTTCGCAAATCGATTGGTCGTTATATTCCCCGACTATGTTAATGTTCAGCTCTTTCTGCGCTGCACGCGATACAAATTGTTATTTATTGAATTCGAATCGAGATCGATATTTGTTGAAATAGCAACGTTAGAATAAGTACAAGTATACGTTACATACGTATACGGCACAAACGATTTTGCTAAAGTATGTAAAAATTTAGCTGGATACAGATCTGAAAATAATTTTGTTGGATTTATCAGAATAATTATGTAGAACGATCAAACATAATAAGCAATGCTGTAAAAACTTTTGACATCCGAGCAATCAACTTAAGCGTTCAGTATATAATTATTTTAATGGTCTAACAAAATTATTTTCAGATTTGTATCTAGCCAAATTTTTAAATACTTTAGCAAAATTGTTCTTTCTATGTATATGACATCATACACTGTTAAATTTAAAATGTTAAATTATATCCAATAAGAGTTATTTTTAATCATTTCTGTAAGTTGTTATTGCTTCTATTCAATACACACATTGTTAATAACTAAAATAATAGAGTTAAATAATTTAAGGAAAATATATTAAATTTTATTCACATTTTTTTTTAATTATTTGCATACGTTAATATGGATGTTGCTTGAAACTAACTATAGAAATAGATTGAGAGAGAGAGAGAGAGAGAGAGAGATTTTGACACACATGGAAATTAAAAATAACGAAATATTATTTAACTCAAGAAACTGAGTTGCTATTGCTCTTTTGATAACTAATAGTGTACTTGCTGCAAGTCTTGATCAACGATTCTTCTCTTTAGATAGAGAAGATAGTATAACTGTGTTCGAATTATGAACGAAGAAAGAGAGAAAATTTCGACCAGGATGACAACTTATCTTAATAGATTACCAAGCCATTCAGCCTAATTTGCTGGCTCTTATTATTAGCGCACATCTCGAAACCGTTACGCGATAATATTCTCTTAATTCGTACCCATAGGCGTTAATGACGTTAATCTTGTCGACGGGCGAAATCGTGCTTAACAGCGCTACTCAATCAGATTTGTTGGATGGATAAAGCCAGTGCCTTTTTCGATCATCTTTGTCTCGATCTGTTCGACTCGCGAGAGACTTGGTCTGATTCGCGGCTTCTTTTATCCTTACTCACATCCGGCTGATATCTCGGGGAATCATATTTGGCATGAAGACGTAATGACGATTATTCGTCTTTGCACGGCATAATTAACATTATCACGTTCATCCCCCACGCGTCATAACGAAGACTCAGTTCGAGAGTTCTCTACGAAAGTACGATAAAATGCTTGTGCAATTTGCCTTTATCTGTAATTACCAAAAACTGCTAACATCGTTAATTCTTAACTACTTTCGTGAAAAAAATGTTATACTTTTAATGTCATAAGTTCATTGGATCCTTATTTTTCAAAGGCTAATAAAATGAAATTCATTAATCTTGAAAACAATTTCAACTTTTTGATGTTGGATTCTTATTTATGTATTTTTAATCAAAACTAACAACAGGAACTAATAATCTTCATCTTTATTTAAAGTATAGTTAACAAACTTTCTATTAACTTCTATAAAATTTGATTTGGGTCCGACGGATCCACGATATCAGGGTTAAGTCCGGTAGGTCGCGAGTCATTGTTTTATCTTATATATCACAGCATGTCTGCGAACAACGAAGAAAATCAAGTGGCGTTTGACAGACATTTTAATATATCGTTACGTGCGTGTCTTATACGGTAAAATACTTTCTCGTAACACTGTCAGCCGATGTAATACGATGGGACGCTGACGCATCATAAATATTCCCGCGTGAATTATATGTGGACGATGATATCGGCCGCTTGATGATTTCGATGAAGATCGACGTGTCGCCAAGCCCGACTTCGAATAGAACGATCGACACGGCGGAAATCGCGCGGCGAGGATCGGAACGATCCCGCCGGCTTACGGTACCACGCACGTATACGAATAACCGCCTTCTCGGATATATTACGATGTATGTATTAGCATAATTATTGGTTGCTCGCTATCAGTGCCGGCGGGCTGGCGTTCACCGATTTATGATTTCATCGCCGTATGTGCCGCGCGCCGAGAGTGCGTCGACCAAGTTCGAGAGCACGAGCCTGGTGCATGTCCATTGTCGTTTCTTGTCTTCTTTCGTTGAGCAATCTCGGCGTCTCTGGCATAGCGAAAACTTACGTTACAAGCTTATCAATATTGCCAGCATACACCTACTTCATTTACAACAACGGATTTTATTCGATCAGACGAATTATCCTGCGCCATTTAAGCGATGCAATCATGTTTCCAATCATCAGACTTAATTTTCGTTTTATGAACTTCATTTTATATCGTAAAGTATCATAAATTTAATTTATAGTAAATTAAAGATAAATAGGATACCTGTATTTGATTAAAAAGGAGTTAATTATTCTTCTTGGCGAAGGATTGTTGTTCATGAATTACATAATTAAGGATTAGTATATGAAGGCTATCTAATTATATCCTCTATTTACGCTATATTTCCTCAATAATCAGCTCATACTTGTATTCGATTATTTATACGTCCATCGATAGCGGTTTGAGAAACGTTCGATCCCTAAGGATATCGCTTCTCTTCCTTACCCTGCTCTCAAGCCTCTATTCTGCTCTTTCTCCGCTTTCTCTTTCTTTCTCTTAACTTGTTCGATCTCTTCGCTTGCCCTCTCATTCCCGCGGTGCAATCCGGTCCTTAAGTGGCAGGTGCTTAAGATTCCCCGCGATCGCGCGAAGAGAACCAGTCGCGCTGCATTCGGATCGCATTCAATTCGTTCTCTTCCTCCTCGGATATCTTCCTTGAGGCCTCCTTTTCCTCTCTACCGATTTTACAGGCCCGGTATTAAACGTCCGTGAAAATATGTATTTGTCTATGATGAACGCGAGTCCATGAATTTACGATACCGCTAATGATTTAACGAGCTCCGACAAAAAAAGATGTTTGATTAAGACACAGGAAATAGAAATTATCCCAATTAATTCCAACGAATTTAATGTTTATTTTCGGATTCGTCAGAGCGTTTAATTATTCCAAGAATCGTGCCGTCATCTTTCACGCGGAATTTCAGATGGTAATCAATCTCAGGATGGCGTCGATTTGATTAAAGAGTAGGGAAGAGAGAGAGAGAGAGAGAGAGAGAGAGAGAGAGAGAGAGAGAAAGATTTTGTTACTCACCTCCAGATTCCGAACAAAATCATTTCATATCAATCTAGGAACGTTTCGGGTATCCGTTATCGCCGACGGTATCTTTGTATCTATGAAACCTACTAACGGCTGAGAGACGCACAGTAGAGAGAAAAATAATTTGTCACTTCACAAGATCCAGCGGGGAGTCTCTGCCTATATCGTTTACTATTTCGTTTCTCACTCTGTAATGCCATTCTCGCGTATGTCGGAACTATGGAGGCTTGAGACTTTGTGTTCACCGTGTCACGCTAGACCCGCGTAAGATATATTTCTTAATACCATCGCGAGAAGAGAAACAGATATAGAGACGTGTATGTCGATCGATCACGCGTTACACTGACGTCAAGATGTTGCGATCATCCAAACGATATCGATCCGAGAGACCTATCTGTTTTATCTGAAAATGATGCACTTTACTTTCGAACAAACTTATGTTGCAATGCATGCCTCTCTTTCTCTTGGTAGTACATATACAAAGCGGAGTTTATGAGAACTAAAGTGCCTTCTATTTTGAGACGACCAATTCGGCTTTTTCTTTCATTAGCGCGTTCCCATCGCGCACCCTCTCAATTATCGCGAGACCCAGTTTTTCAGTGGACGCATCGAAGCTCGGAACGTATGGGGCGAGATTAGTTCTAGTCGTAACCATCCGCTACCCGGCAGTTTCTTGCCATCCGCCGACAATCGACGGAGTTAATTAGGCGAATGGCGAAAAGCAAAGCGTACGAGAGTAGTGCCCGCAATAAGAGCAAAGAGCGAGGAACGTCGTCGAGATCGAATCGCGAAAGAATGCGAACGTTATATTAGCGAGTGCGATACATTATCTATCTCATTGTCTATCGGTTTTTGTCATGAAAATATGCGTTCACAATATGGCCTAAGTGTTTAATATCATCCTATATACTCTCTGAATCAATGGATAATCATTCACGCAAAAAAAGGACTTAATAATATTAGCTAAATATCAGTTGCTGGTTCAAACTTTGCTGTTATGGCTAAAAGTTGGCTATTGAAGATAAAATACATTTGCTGCCGATGTTCAACTTTATTAGTTAAAATTAAAAGCGTACTAACATGAGTAGCTAAGTAAGTAGCAGCTATTCCTCACTATCTTAGCGGCGTAACCGAACATTTAATTCGCAATTGTTTCTGGGACGTTGCCGGCTGCCGTTTTATTCTAGCAGAAGAATATTTTTCGCCGCAGCACCTAAATTTTAGTAAATAATAAATTGAGCTTTGGCAGCAACGACATTAGCTATCCTCTATTATAAAGACACATTTTAACTGCCACAGCTATATTTTAGCTACGTTGACTATTCTTTTCTCTGCGTGTTGATTATCACTCAGTGGCATACTTGACACTGAGTTATCAGTAAAATTCAACTGAAAAAGAAATAAAGTTTAATCACTGTACCGTACCTAATCATATAAAAATGTTAACATTAACATTTTTGTATAAAGGTATCAGAAGGTCCACTATACGTCTTTAAGTTAAATTAACATTTATTTTTAACAGCGTAATTAAAATGCCGATATTCGCGTGTCAATTCCAATCTTCGAATGCCATATACATTGAATTTATACACTAAAACAAGATTATCTAGATTCCACGTGTCATACACTGATTAATAGTGGCATACTTAGGACTGACGTAAGTGATTATCCATAGATAATTCAAATTTAGACAGTAAAAACTACAAGCACTATCGTAAATAAACAATATATTTAATATTAATATATTTGAGATAGTTGCAAATATATATTACGAATTGTATTTCCAAATGTTATTTCAATGTTATATTTTTAACGCCTTTTGTTTTTTAAAATTAAAACGTTTACAACTCAAAGTGATACATTAGAAGACTCATCAGAGTTTTTAATTTGCGACATTTAAATGTTGCAAACTTTGAACCTTTCTTTTCCTTTTCGACAGATATTCATCTAACTGCTTGGTGAAGAACGTTAAAATTGCGCGTGTTCGCAACAAGATAATGCCGTAACTGTTACATAGCTACAGGTGTGAGCCTTCGCCGGATGCAAGTGCATAACGGGGAAAGAAAGAAGGGAGAAGGATATAGGTGGCGAAAGGGAAACGAAGAGGAAGAAAACGGGTGAAGAAAGAAAGATGGGAATGGCTGTATCTCCTTTCTCTCTCTTCTTCACTCTTTCTAGTTCCCTCCAGCTTCCTCTGCCTCCTTCTTTCTTTCTCCCTGTCCTCTGTATATGTGTGTGAAATATAGGTTGATATCGCGATAAATAATGAGGTGGCCTTCGTGGTGATGCCCGGGGCTGCCGCTACTGTGCTTCCACGATGTGCTCCCCCTCGCCTTGTCGAGCAAAACGTTCGCCTTGCGCTTGGTACGCCTCAACATAGCCAGGTCGGTTCTTCTCCGAACGTCCCACGTAGAGCTGGTGCGCCTACATGCTGAAGGTATACATTTAAGTTTCAACGACAGAATAATCTCGCGAATCAAGACGCACCATTTACCATCGTTTACCAAGCTTCCTTCTGACATCGCAAAGATCCACATGAATTTCTTAGAAAATTGTAAAGTAATCAATTTTCTATTTGCTCTTTGCGGTGAGACTAAAGTCCTTGCGTTGGAGCAGTTGGAGTCGACTTATACCTATATATGCGATTACGCGTTCGACTTTACCTCCATCCCAGCTCACTGTCGACCAGGGGTCGAGGCGTGAGTTATATCATCGAATCGCACATCGTTACACGCGCGCACACCACGGCCGGTCTCACGCGGACCGTACCTAATTATCGGCGGGCGGTCGAGTGTGAGCGCGCACCGCACACGGCGCGGCCGTAATGGAACGGGACGATCTATTTGTTGAAGAGGCACCGTGTCGGGAGATCCGTGATCCATGTCCCTCTCGGGGATATTCTCTCCCTCCACGAGGGACACGTTGCGGATCCCTGTATTCTCGATCAAGGCCCAGGTCGAAGTCCATGAGGACGGAGAAGCGAGTCGAGACTTGCGTACGAACGACGTTTTTCTGGAAGCCAATGAATTCGCCATTTGCGACTTGATTAGTGGTGTCCGGCTTTGATGTCCGTCGGCCGTTCCGTCCAGATTCCGGTTAATAATGCACGAGATTCGCCCCATCAGGTTATTTCCTGGGAATCAATTATGCGGGGCAAGTTTATGCGGCGGAGCGATCCTCGGAAGATACGCCCGTCTTCGATTTCTTAACGCTGAATTTTTTTACTCGAGACACAATTAGTAAATCAGTCTCCATTTATTAACAAGAATGAAATGCCTAAGGACTTATTATCCAAATAAAATAATATGCTCCGAATGAATTAAGATAGACGTTTTGACGACCGGACATGTCACCTATGTCTGGACACTTACACAAAATTTATTATTATTAATCTCAAATGCTTTTTTACAATATTATGATTTAATTGTATTTAAAGGTTACAATTTAGTTATAATATTATATTTAAAAAATTTGAAATCAATAATATATAAACAAATATATACATATATATATATATATATATATATAACGTTCTATGAAATGTCCGGTTACTGGGACGTTTATCTTAAGTGTTATGAAACCTTTGGAAGAATGGCAGCTAATTTACGATACGCATTTTTAATTGATTTAATCGTCGTCGTAATGTTTCGTCACTCTCAATTTAAATAACATGCTTAATTTCTTAACGCCCAATTAGGACATAATTGCGCGTAGCGCCGCGCGATTTTGCTGATTGCTACCCACGATCGTCGGCAGATTAATGTAACTGGCATTTAACGGTGGGAAACTACTTGCGTGGTGCACTATGCACGATCTTAACATCCCTTCGTTCTGGAAATGACAATTTTTCACTCCGTAGGCGTAATCGGATCATTACTTCGAGCTAATAGAACGTTTTAATAATAATGAACGTGAGAGAAAGAAGGAGAAAGTACTCAACCGAGCTGTATTACTTGTAACACGCGTATCGCCGCGTGCGTTAAGTACAGTACAGCCAAGAGAGTATACGTACAATATCTAATTATCGGCAGGTGGTCGTATAAAAGGATCGCACGCGCTTTTACGACTAATGGAGCGAAACGATCTATTTGCTGCAGCCACAGAGAGATAAATACGTAGCTCGTATCCATGTGCAATTAATCGAGATGTAGGACGTGGGATCTCTTCTCGATCTTTTCTTTCTTTTTGTCTTTCACCTACTGACGTGTCCCGCGAAAGTACAGTATCCGACAAGACAACGATAACGAAAATGAGACACCTAATTTATTCAGCCAGGATCTTCGAAAATTCGACTGGCAACGTTATCCGTCTCATTAAGGAGCTCAGTTACTTACCCGTTGAAACCTATTAAGTCGGCGTAACGCGACGCGACACACTGACTATCAGTTTCGATATACGTATCACTTCGAAATCCACTTGCGAATTGTGTGTACAAGCGCTTCTAATGAAACAAGACAATCTATTGTTACATATACTATCTATTACGTTAACATATACTAGTCTACGTCACCTTTCACCAGTAGGGAAAAGTTGAAATATATTCAATAGAAATATTTAAAGGATGGATCTATGAAAAATATTAGTTTTGAAATAAATACTTTGCATATAAACTCTCTAAATCTAATTCGGTGAAAATATGATATTTCTAACTGAGCTGATCTTTATTATATGATCTAACTGACCTTATTGTAGTGCATAAATTCAATAAATATGGTATTGGAAGATTAAAATTAACGTGCAAATTTTAATTACATAATGTTCCAACATTCTTCTTTTTTTAGTTGAACTTCACCGATTATCCAGTGCCAAGTATGCAACTGATAATTAATGATTATCCACTGATTCAGATTTAGAGAGTAAAACGGCAATTCGTATATACTATTTATATTAACATTTACTTGAAATAAAATACTTGTTTGACATTTCGACATTTCATGGTTAAATAAATTCTATTTTCTATTTCAACTATTTTCCCCAGCACATCCTTTCACCATGTCTGAAATACTCGAGATCCGCATCACGTTACGTCTCTCTTCAGCAGGCAGCTCATACGATAACTATGCGTTGAAACAATCATCGCTCATTGTCAAGAATGATGCAGTATCGCGCGTGACGATTGTTTCTCAGCAGGAATTTCTCCACGATATCGAAGTAACAAATCCATCGAGTAAAGTATTCTGCACTATGATCCAATCGAGCACACAAAGTCTACATCTTCCATCTGACTTGTATAAAGATACCGCAGTATATCACATTTCATTCTACTCCCGTCTCTTTTTAATTCAATTAAAAACTTTATGTTCACGTGAGCATCAATCTTTTTAAAATAAAGTACCTCAAGTTTTTCCCACGTTTTAACAATACGTTACAAACACACCTCGGATTCTTCGATGATTAAATGAAGTCCATGGAAATGATTAACATCGTTTAGTCGGTCATTACACGACGACAGCACTTTTTTTTCTCTGCCAATGACAAATATCTGCGAATGATTAAATCTACGCTTTTGCGGTAGGTACAGTAACGAAACCGACGGCCGTAGAGGTGTCGTGGACACGTTTAGATTTATAGCACTTTTGTGTGTGTGTGTGTGTAGATCCCAACTGCGCATTCAAATGCAATTATATTGAGCGCCAAGCAATGTAACATGCGCGACGCGCCACACCGTGCGTTCATAAATTGACAGAGCGTCGCGCGTTCCTGTTCCGAACCTATTTCGCGCTTATTTCACGCGAAACCGAGAGGAATACAGCGCGCGTGTTCTCCGAAGAAGTGGCGTTGCGAGAGATTAGCTTTGAGATTTCTTCACACGTATAAGAAGGACGTCCCGGAAAACGCGCGAAACGTTGCTGCAACGAGTTCTTTTAATAAACTTCTCTTATAGTGCGATATATATTTAAATCAATGTCGCGCCAATAAAACAGAAGCAGTAGCAGGTTGATCTAGTCCATTTCTATGCACTTTGCAACTTCGTTTCTATGAAGATCAAGGCTCGCTATCACCCGGCACTATCGGTGACTTTATATTAAATGACATTCCAGTCGTCATAACTTTGTAACTTCAATTCAATCTACGACTTTTACATTCGGGACCAGACGTTTCAGTTTCCTCCTCGATATTCTGATGGCTCGTTCTCGATAGTCTCACCTTGAATACATTACTCGTCAATGGAATTGGCATGTCATCAAGAAAATTACGCATGGATTTAATCTGCAATATGTAATAACGAATCGCATTTGCAACTTGTTGTTTAATATGTTGTTGAATAATATGCCGCTTGTTAAAAATAAAAATCAAATTTTTATAGTATTGAGTTTAAAATTTATTTTGAATATTGCTCTTTAAATCTAAATTAAAGGCTTATCACTGATTATCAGTCCCAAGTATGCCACTGGTAATCAGTAAATTCACAGTGAAGTTCAACTTCACTGAAAATATCTATAAAACGTGGAATCCCTAACATTGCTTTAGTGTATAAATCCAATACATATTATAATATTGGAACTGATTTGCAAATGTCGATATTTTAATTATACGTAGAAAAACATCATTCTATTGCTGAGAAAAATGATTACTCAATTAATTTTCTTTCTTTTAAATAACGGTTATCTTTAACAAAAAATATATTTTCTTGAATATTGATCAAAGAAACAAATTCTTCCTAATAAGCAAATCGAATTTGTTAATTTAATACCTAAACTTGATTGAAGTATTAAACTTACTACGATTCAGAATATATTTAATGTTTATGATGAATTTATGATAGATTTGTGGATATACGAACTTTTGAAATATTCAAGAAAAGTAATTATTACTTGCGTATTTTTCTGAGTGTATAATGCTTTTATAATTACCTAACTTCCTTTCTTTTCCAGTTGAATTTCACTGATTACGTAGTGGCATACTTGGGATTGATAAACAGGGATTATCCCCTGATTTAAAAAGTGAGTATTTTTAATTTGAAATCGACGTCGAGTCGTAATTCTCGTTATTTCGAGCGTGTCTGCGTAGGTAGACAGACGATACGTATCCTGATCGAGTAAAACGACGCCGCGGACGCGCTAATGCGTCCGATCTGAATTTATGGTTTCTCTCCGACCGCCCTGTATCGCGTCCGCTCTTCTCCGGTACGAGAACGATTAGATTCATGCGTTTCACGCGTTTCCAATTAACACGTTGCATCCCGGGGTCATCGACACTTCGGTGAAGACGGCGAGAGCGCGGCATGGTGCAATTCTCGTTGCTCTTTTTCTTTTCGTCTCCTTCCCATCGAATCTTTTGTGCTTTTTTACTCATGATTCCAGAAACGAGAGAATTGCGCAAACAGGATTGCGCAGCGACGTTTAAAGTAGTCTCTAGATGCTCAATATTATTGTGTAATTATTTTATATAGCCCCCATACAATAATATTACTCAATATTAAATATTGTGCAATAATATATTTGACAGCCTCTTATTTAACGTACATTTCTGTAAAAAAACTGCAACTTAAATATTTTTTATTGATATAATGAAAATAAAGTATTGTAAACAAAGTATAGGTCGGGCTCTTTTTATAAATATACGTCATTGTTAACTGCACATGATCATTCTCACATAGTACATTGAGAAAAAAATATCCTAAATTTCAATAAATATTTATTTGAATTGTACCAACTAAATATTTATGAAATATAAATATATATTTATTTGGTACAAGAAACAATAATTTGATTTAACAATTCTCTTCTTTTTATTAATAATAAATATTAATTTATTGTAAGTAAATGTTTAATTGGCAGTATTCAAATAAATATTTATTTAAATTTAGGCTATATACTTTTTTCTCAGTGTAGCTAATCTTTATCATCAAGAAAACACGTCTTTACTATAGACTTTGTATCTCTTTTTTTTTAATAATTAGCTTAAATTTATTATCTGTTTTAGTAACTACATATTAAAATGAGTCAAATGTGGATAGGCACACAAATTGGGGATACATTAATAGGGCCATCGCTGCTTGGAGGACTCACTAATAGGGACAAAAACATGTTTTTTATTTTTGTCAAAAACATTATAAAGTATTAACATTTCTTAGATTAAAGAAATATTACAAGAAAAAGAAGTAGTTGAAAAATCGAAATTGATTGCAAGTAGATGAAATTAAAGCTACAATATTTAATAATTAATTCAGTAATAAGCAAATTGGCTAAAAGGCACATTAATAGGGACAGTTACCCTAGAGCTATTATGGGTGCAAAGAACTCTCATTGATAAAATTTTTGATAAAATTTTTTTAAATAAAATGTTAAATTCACAGAAACTTTACCAAATGCATATGGAAATGTAAGGAGATTCTACAAAGGTAGATACAAAGGATACAGAGATATTCAAATAAACACGATAGAGGATGTCGCTCATGTACATAAGTACGTGAACCGCATGGAATTGGAACGGACGGTACTCGAAACAACGCTTTCTACTTGGCAAGCCAGAATCACTCTTCGTGTTGTGGCGATTCTTCTTGCTAAAAAAAAAATCTAAGCGCGCGGAAAAATTCAAAAGGCAATGTATCATACATAATGCCCGTGTTATAGCGCGGTGAACTTTTACAAGCGATTCTTCGTAATAGATGCGTCATAATCGGTCGTAAGCTTGCAACGCGCATACAAATCGCAGTCGATGAAAAACGGGAGTCTATTGACTCCCACAGCATTAATCACGAGAAGAAGAGCGGCCGTCGAGTCTAAGGAGGGCACTTAAAGCGCAGTTTGGATCTCCGGCCGTGTGCCTTTATCCGTGCGGGACATTAAAAAATTAGCAGTTAAGACGCGAGCGAGAGTTTAAGCTGATAGCGAAGAACAGAGACAACTCGGACTTTCGTGTAATTAAATGTAAAATTAACGGAGTCGAGTCAGTGATTGGACGTAATGGCGATCCTTCAGAGAAAGAGAGACAGAGAGAACTTGCAATTCCTCCTCCTCTCCCGTGCTCACCGATGCATATGCGCCATAATTTGATTGCGATTTACGAGTAATTAATTCGCGATCTCTCGATCCGTTATATCGCCATTTCAATCTTATTCTTCTCTTTGTCGCGCATTTTGCTCTCTCTTTCCTTCCCCCTTTTTTTCTCGCTATCTTTCACTGTCGATCTCCATTTCTTTTAGTTTTACGAGATATACGTTCGTTGCATTTGAGGATAATTTTCGAGAGGATCCGAAGATAAAAGTTATAATAACAAGTTATCGCAATTATCATGCGCTACGCAGTTGAGAATTTAAGTACTCGTAATTTTAATATTTTTTAATTGCAGAATTGCGAATATTATACATATATACTCCGATCCCGACGTCATGTTCTTCACTTTCTCTGTCCTACTTAATATCATTTCGTGTACCGACGTCCACTGTCGTCGCCGTTCCAGACTTAACGATCCAATTTCGAGACGCGAGATTGCGAAAATCAATGATTTCGCGTTACAGCGATATTGCCTCATGCCAATAATTTGAAATTAATCGTTCAGTTTGTAGAACGGAACAAATATTGAAACTCATGCTCGGAAAGAATGGATTTGCTAAAATATCTAAAAACTTAGATAGACTTGAAAACAAATTTGAGATTGGACCATCAAAATAATTATATAGAACGCTCAAACTGATTGCTATAATAGAGTGTCAACACTTTTTGCATCATCATCATCAGCTCATCATTTTTGAGTTTCCTATATATAATTATTTTGATGACCCAACAAAATTATTTTCAGATATATCTATATCTACTTAAATTGTGAGATACTTCAGTAAAATCGTTTTTTCCATGTATACAATAATTTCGATACCAAAAATATCAATCACTTCAGCGTCGATGCTTATTCATTAAGAATTTGTAGATGTGTGATCTAAACATTCTAAACTATTCGGTATAGCCATTTAGGCGCGAAGGCAATAAAGATCTGTCGACAAGATAAAGAGTCAAGATTTTTTCCAACCGGTCGTGATTTGCGATAGACGCGGAGGAAGAAGGGAAACGGATTAAGTAGACAGCAGATTACATAAAAAACGTTGAGGAAGTAAATTCTTTCGGTACTCATTTATCCCACGGCTTTTCAATTGCGTAATATCACCGGGTGTTCTTTGAGGAAGTAATGTATACGTTCCAGAAAAAGAAATAGACGAACACACGTTGGAATCTGAATCTTAATCCCACGTGTTATCCTCGCATTCTCCTAAACGCTAAAACGTTTCCACCCAAAGTCTAGTAGCGTTGAAGGTCGGCGCAATGACCGATGAATCCATCTCACAAGCACTCGATCTCTCTCACTCGCCCTCGTCCAACTTTGCCGTAAGAATTTTTCTTTATCTTGCTCTCACCTCAGTCGTTATTGATGCCTCCATTTGTGTATCAGAAACGTCGAGCGAAATGAGTAATGTCGCTATTAGCCTCGGCCGAAAATCTTACGTCTCAATGTATCTCGAACCTCGTTACATCGTACACTTTGCCGCCTCTTCGATCTCGTCCACTGTGACACGCTATCTTGGTAGAGATATGTATTTTTATACTTGGTGATAACCGTATTGCGATATAGAAGGAGAATTTTTTCAACTCAATATTGAGATTTGTAACTAAAGCTATTAATCTACCTAAAACATTGCTTATAGTTAATCTCCCTTCGATCTACACTGTTAGAAATGTTCTTAAATTTCATTAACTTTTAAGTTACACAATTTGAACTTAATTTCATGACATTACATTAAATTTAATGTATTTATAACTAAAAAGTATATTTGTGTACATGTACATACAATTTAATGTACACCGTTCATTATATTTAAGTAACTACTGTAACTTAATTTTCAGTCAAATCATTCATTACTTTTAATTTCGTTCGTAACCACGAGCTTCATTCACATGTAAAGGAAGCTCGTGGTTACATTTCTAACAGTGTACTCATTATCAGTCAAAATATATTACACTAATATTTAAGTTAAGAAATCTTATTTTTATTGAATTCTCTCTCTCTCTCTCTCTCTCTCTCGATGTCAACAAAAATATCATTTACTCAAACATGGAAAATCCGCGAAAAATATATGAAAGATCTTTTATATTTTACATATTTTGTGTAAAATATATAATAAAATGTAAAAAGTTTATATATTTTATACTTTAGATACACATTTCACGTAAAATATAAAAAATTTAATTGAATTTGCAGATTCAAATCTAATTAAATTTTTATATAGATTCCGTATATATAAGCTTCAGCCTTTTCTTCGTATAAGCACAGTTACCGTTTCTCCAAATAAAAATATCTACAGAAGCACCCTGTGTGTAGATACTGAATATCGCGGATTTCAGTCTGCGGTACAAAGGTAATAGATGGTGAAAAAGATAATCCCGTATCGAAACTCATAAAGAAAAATAAAGTTGATGAGGAAGAAAAGGGGTATAGAGTAAAAGGATAGAGAATAGAGAGAGAAGAACACCAGGATATTGCCAGGAGTTACGAACGCATTACCGCGAGCTGGCGAGGTGTCGAGCATGTTTATGCCCCGGATCGCTGGACTCCCGATAGTCCCTAATGGGCCACGACCGCGTTGCGGTAAACTCCGTTCTTCTTCTCCACCATCTCGCACGGAAAAGTTCCCGTCAGAGGCCTACCCTTTGTCGTTCCACCCATCCGCGGTTGCGATCTACGTACATATTTCGTTCCTCCGGAGAGGTAGGACCGGAACCTTAATTGGTAATGGCACACAGGGCGGACGTCGAGCGAGACCTTAATTGGGGATAATATAAGGCAAATGTAGAGATACGATTGCGATGAAATTATGGAGGCCCCGCGCGGAAAGAACGTGCTCGAAAGGCTGCTTCTTATTTTTTTATAATTTTTATAAAAAGGTTTCAATTACGGCGTTAATTGTCATTGATTGTTCTTGGTTTTATGTGTGCGAGAAACAAGACGTAACAAGAAATGATAATAAAAATTAAAGAGACTGAGCAACAGTTTAAAATTAATTTGACAAAATTAAAGAAAAAAATATGGAACGACTATCTTTCTTATTCCGTAATGTAAGAAGATGCGTGTATCTCAGAATTCCTGAAAGAAGAGTTCAATGTTACCCGAAAATTTCAGGATTTCGTTCACATGTGCAACGATCGAGCAGAGTAAGAAAGTCATGCGTGTAAAGTCTGGTGTGTTGCGTGCACATCGCAGCCTATTTGAATTAAATAGGGTAGTGCGCGCCGCGGATAATACCAGCGACTGTCGGCGGGCCCCGAATTGCCGGGCCACGAAGTGAGATGAGTTTAGCGCCACGGAATAATCATTCCATGCCGATCCCGGCATAATTCCCGGAGCGATTGCCACCGGACGTGATTCGTGGTTGCATTTGCATAAACAGCATCCGCGCTGCAACAGAACGGCGGAGGAGGAAGAACGGGGGGATAAACTCTCCTCGTCTCATTACCCGCCGGGAGTGTTAGTGCGCGCGGCACTAGGGACCCTCTATTTTTATTTTCCCTCCCTGTCTGCCTCACCACTCTCGTCAATTTCGCCCGTCCTCTTTCAGACTTCGCTCGGAGATATCTGGCTCGAACTGGCAGTCGCGCTGAATACAGGAAAGCGACGACTTAAGACAGGGGGCAACATTACGTCGTGCGGGAGATCGGATGAAAATGAATGAGGCGAAGCGGTTTCTGCAGTGCGAATATATTATGCGGCGCGAGAAGAGTGCACTTAATAATGCAGCTGATAAATACGTACAGACAGAGCGCTTTAGAGTTATCGACTAAGCCACCTAATTTTTACGTACGTATCAATAAACAATCCCGCCTTTCAACGGAGAGCTCCTTGCTCTCGCGAGGAGAGCAGAAAAACGCTAAAGGCTAAAATGAAACGCACCGCATTCAGTGAAACGTCGAGAGACGTATATGCGGATTAATAACGACCGTTTCGAGACACCTACGGGGGATAAGAGGACGCGGGATCGTCGCGAGAGCTAATTACGAATGCACCCGGGTGCCACTCGTGACACCGTACAAATTAGGGTAAAGGTAAAAATCGAATGTACAGCGAGCGGATTCGTGGAGGCCGAAGATCCGGCCGAAATTCGCGGCGAATACCGCGGAACGAGGGATATAGGTGGAGGGAATGAATAAAGAGACTGTATAGAAGGACCTCCTCCGCGGGAAAAGAGGGAGGGAGGGAGGAGAGAGGAGAGGATGTGACGAAGCGAGTAGATGCGTGCGTATGTGCGCGCAAGAAGGAAGAAACGAGCGGTACGGTTATCAGCAGGTAAGTGCCCTCCCGTGTCGAGATAACACCGACACCATGGGCGACAACATCATCCACGCCGGCGAATCGTACAAACGTAATCCCCGGCGCGTCACTAGATAACAACCGGTAGATCCGTCCCGCTTCCACTCAACGTGGCTTCCTCTCTTTCGCGCTTTCTCTCTCTCTCTCTCTCTCTCTCTCTCTCGCGCCATCTGCACATGCATCGGCGCCAAGAAGGGAGATTCACCGAAAGCGACGGGAGTAAAGAGGTGCGCGACGAAAGAAACGAAGAGTAAATTGACACGTCATCTCTCTTGAGTAGCAAGCGCCCGATTGCCGACAAAAGAAAGCGGGTCCCGATCCATGGCTCGATACGCTCTCGGTGATCTACGCGGTAGCAGGGAAAAAAGGATGGAGTAAGACCGGGTACAATGTTAAATCAAAAGTCAAACATTTCGCGATTTCTGATACACATGCAGATCTAGGAAAGAGAGTAATAGGCCAGCATTCATAGTTGATCTTTATATTTGAGACTGTCTTAGAGGTACAGTCTTAAAATATGATAAACCAATCAGAGAGTTGTACTAGCGTCTTAAGACATTACTTAAGACGGTTTTATGATAAGAACGGATTAAGCTGATATTCATAGTTCTTATTTCAAGATTGTCTCAAGTATCTTAAGATGCTAATGCGGCCCGCTGATTAGTTCATGACATCTTAAGACTGTATTTAAGAAAGCTTTAAATATAAGAATCGACTGAATCATCCATATAAGCTCTATTTATTTACTTCAAGAAGATATGCTTCGTTAGCGTGTATAAGTGTAAATTCATAATAAACTGTATTTAGCGAACATTAATTTCCGAATGAATAATACACACAATATGCGGTCATCTAAACGGGTCATATCTTATTATCGTAATTAAATAACTATGTGTATGTCTCTAACGAATAGATATGATGAGCGGATCGCGCAACCGTAGATATTTCCGTTAGAAAGAGATTCATCATCGTCCAGACATGGATCCCGTCCTGATAACTACCGTATAATATATTAATTTGCTCTTGAAGCAACACTTCACGGTTGAAAAAACGCCGAAGAGAGGAGTCTCTGAACGAATTCGAAGCGGCGACACGCGCTCTGATCCCAAGGAGAAGAAGGGTTCGAGGCACGCAGGTCTTCCTTTATCTGTAAAAGTTTCTTCCTAATCGTCAAATCACCGACACGCATGTACGCATAGACGTGTGTGCGTGCGTAGATCCATCGAGCGTCTACGACGTGGTACGTACGACATACGTGTGAGTGCATCGGACTCGAAAGAGTCAGGACTGTGCATCCTCTCTCTCCTTGGACTCCTATCAAACGGACCCATCGCTTTCCGTTCGCGCCGGGTCTTGTCCCGTGTCGGTCATTATCGGCACTCATTATATTGGAACCGATCAATCACCTCACGTCCGAACCTCCACCAGCAACTACCTCCCTTTTTCTCTCTTTCTCTCGCGGAGAGTCGCCAAGTTATCCGGATCCACGTGAAGGCACGGCACGGCACGGGCACACCCGCGTGCATCAGCGGCACTCATCGTCTCAGAGATACGCCATCGAAAAAAGCCCGGGGAGTTGCGGGCTAATTACAATGTTTCGTAATAATGTTCTGTGCCACGCGGTAGATTGCAAATTATTTGGATACAAAAAAGGCGTACACCTCCGATCCCCGCCCGGCGTAATGGTCTGCTCGGCGAGCTTATGGCAGTAAAAAACGCTTTGCGAATATGCTTCCTCGGTCGACTCTGAATCCGATCGGTCGAACACGATGATTCCCTCAATGATCTTCATGCCGATCTCCGTTAAAACTTAATAACGCGGCACAAGCGACAGTGATCGGTAGATTGTCATATTTATTAACCTTCTTATTATCAAGTTTTTCTTAATACCATAGTTCGTTTAATGCAAACAGTTGAAATAAAAGTCAAACAGAGATTTATCAATTTCTTGCTGTATAACTGTATACCGAGCATTCAATAAGAGTCGCATTTGCTGTACATATGCACAAATTGTAGTTAACAAATAGCCGCGTAATTCAAGTAAATGTTTCTACCAAGTATAAAGCCATTACGCTACGCACTACAAGTAGAAGCATTATAACATCCGTGACTATTAATTTCAAGTCAAGTACTGTTTCGCGCATTTAGTGCTACTTAATGCAAGTAGATAACGTCCGGTTTGCGTCGCGGAACTTGTTAACGTGGACTTCATTGAAGCAAAAAGCGCATCGTACGGGTTTAGCCACGCTACAGCACTGCTGGCGATTGGCGAACTCAACCGACGGTATAATGACTGTGGTATAAATTCATAACGGTGTATCGCACGCAGCGGCAACGTAATTAGAAATTTTTCAATTTGCCCTTGTATGCAGTAGCCTGCGGCAGAATCGGTGCTGGAAAACAACAATAAATCGAATGTTTCGTAATTGCTATCTCTATTAATGTCGTGGTCATACATGAAAAGTACAGAAAATACTTTTGTAACGGAACGGATTTTTTTTATGTTCCCTTTTGTGTAAACATCGTGGCACGTATGGCAGAATGTAACAATCCCAACTCGCAAGACCGTCATCAGTAGCATTGGTTAACGTTGTTTTATGTTAATAAATGGTAAAACAGCGAGGAAACATTTGTGACGCATTTATTTGCGAAAATTTATGGCTGACATTTCAGCAACGCTCGCGACGAGAGAGAGAGAGAGAGAGAGATATCGACGAGGCCTCTCATGGAGCTCGCGGAATCGCGAGATTTCTTCTACAGATCAAAGAAATAAGGAAAATGACGTTTCGAAAGGTGCCGAAGGTGCGGCGAGTGTATAGATCTTATCCGATTATCGTACTAAGAAGACGATCGCGCGTGAAGGCGAAACGAATAACGGCGCTTATCTCGTAAGAGCGATCAATGGCAGTTTAAACCGAAGTAATTCGAATGGGATATTAAATCAAACAAGGATTAATAAATCAAGCGCGTCCATATTAAACGGCCCGGTCGACCCGCGCGTTACATGGTGAATGCAGAAATAAAGGAATGTCGAATATCTATTCAGCAGGGGCGTATAGAGGTGTCGGCGAGGGAAAGGGGCGTCGGAGGGATGGGGCACAGCGGCATAACGAGTCCGGGACTGCCCCCGATGGCCGAGCGGTTGATTAGCAATTTTAAAAGCAATAAAAACGATTCATAATTCGTTGGCAGAAAAAGCGGCCGCGCTAATGAGAAACTGCTGCACTCGTTACTCTGTGTGTGTGTGTACATATATATATATGTATATGTATATATATGTAGCCATAGTTGGACTACCTGCGCGTTATGGTGTGCACGACGCTTTGGAGAGTCCGGACGATTCTTTCCTTTCCTCCACGCGTTACGAGGCTCCTGCCGAAAACCTTCAAACCTTCCACCGGAACTTGACGTACGATGAGATTTCAGTATAATGGATAACGCGTGGGGTAAACCACGGGGCGGTGATTCCGAGCGAGTCGCTAAATTGCAAGGAAATGCTTTGTTACTAGACAGTGATGTACCGCGGACGTTTAATTAACTCTCGGCTTAATAACGATGTTATGATGCGATCGCGTACCGCGAGAAGCGATCACCTGCGTCTGCACGCGTGTTTGTGTGCGCGCCTCTCTGCTTTCGGGTAAATTGATATTTTTAATAAACGCGAGAGAGAGAGAGAGAGAGTTGCTAATTAGCTTAATTACGCGTTACTACTGTGTGCACTCTATCCCGACATTCCCGACGCGCGGTACGAGTACGTGTGCGTATACGCACATACAGGATTTGAAGACGAGATGATCGGACTTGGCCACTTACTGACGCACTCAGAGAGTGCTTCGGTACCGCGATCGATCCCATTTCACGCCTCTTCTCTGTCTTCTTCTCTCCCTCTCTTCTCGCATATATACGTATCTCAAAAAATATAATAACCGTACTCCATACCCCAACGTTATCACGGACATTAGAGTGTACTCAGGAAAGGGGAGTGACTGAAGCCGGAGTATCCGTGGCGGAGTATCGAAAAAAATAAAAACGGCACGAAAGGCGAACAGAGCGCGACTCTGGGCCTCTCGTATCTCGAGTGCTCCCCCTTTTCTGCGCTACGGTCGTTATCTGCATAATTAGTTACTCTGAGTGTATATACGCTGGGGGAACAGAAGCGACTCAATCCGTATTGCTCTCGCTTTGCTCTTTTCGTACCACGGAAGTTCGCCGAGGAGCCGAGAAAAGATAGGAAGAAAGAAAAGAATCGTCGAGGAACGAAGAGATCCCCCCGGAGGCTCGCTCTAAACACGCCCTGTCAGATATTGCGTCTCGATCAGGCAATATTTTTTCACAGCGGATACTGGTAATGGGGACAGCAACGAAAAAGAGAGAGATCAAGATGAAGAGAAACTGGAAGCAGAGAAAATAGTGACAGCGATACATATGGATGTACCTAATCCTCCACCAATGGATAATTATTGTCCAATAAATTCGAAATAGTAAAAACTGGTCGATTTCTAGCTAGTGATTACTTTTTTCAGATATTTTTCTACTTAAGATATGAACGAGTACAGATACGACATCATAAGAAGCCATGATAAGAAAATAGTGATCATTGTTTGATATTAAACGCATGTTATTTGATCTTATTATCATAATTCTCAGTAATTAATTCTCGGGGCAATGTAGGCATTATTGATGTTTTAATTGTGAATTTTGGAAATTTAAATCCGTAAAAAATAAATAAAATACAATCCAACTTGTTAAAACATTGGCAAATGTACCAGAATTTTTTCAGATTTTTATATAATCCGGAACATTAAAAAATTTGCCATTTTTCAAAGCCCTGTATTGCTAACGGAAGATTAAAATGCCAGCAGAGAGCTAGATATGTATATACACTTTACACTACGATACTATCGTCCATCAGTACGTTTTAATTCAGAAGTTGCCTGCTTGTTCGCTGCAACGTGCCACAATTGTTGATGTTACCGATCCCGTGTACCTCATCAGCGATTCCAGAACGAGCGTATAATAAACTACTCGCGTTCTTTCCGACCGAGGAAAATGCACGAAAGACAATATTAAAGGTGGGAAAGCCCAGCGAATGAACGCTGATTGCATAATTTACTTAACATTTGCATTGAAATCTTTTGAGAATCTCATAACTCACCTCCATCAACCTTATCGCCCCCGGCTGCGCAATCAATCAATTTAAGAAACTAATTTTATACAAATGCGTAACTGATGTAAAATCGATCTTTCTACGAATTGTGTCAGAGAATATAAAAGAGAAAGAAATATATTTTGTTTCTGCTATTAATTACCGGAGAGCCTAAAAAAATCTGAGTGTGTACATCGCGTTACAAAACAGACTTGCGCCGGTCGTAAAGTATGTACGCCGAGCTAAATTATTCAGGTTGTCATCGATCTTCCCATCAGGTGGGCCGATAAGCATTTCCATTGTGAAACGTCGGCAAAAGTCGCCTGGGTGCAACCGTTATACGTGAACGATTTGCATCACGCCGGATTTAATTGGACCGAGTCGGCTCTGTCGGAGAGATGTACAGAAGGTTAATTATTTATATATAATTGAAAGTATACGACACGTGCGCGCGCGCGCGCGCGTAGCGTGGTAGATCGCACCGATTGCGTATTTCGTCATCAATAAAGTTTTGCGCAGGTAGGGTCCAGGCGGTATCGCCTCTCATCTGCGAAAACATCCCGAGGCCCTGGGTCTACCATTTTCTCTCTTCCTTCCTCTTTCTTCCTTATATGTAGTATAAGGAAGCCACACACACACACATATGCACACGTGCGTCATCTTTTTTGTTCTCTCTTTCGTTGTCTCTCTTTCACCATGGGCCCTACACAAACTTGAGCCATGTATATAAACGTGTGCACCGATTCTGGCAAAAGTGACCTGCAGTCGCATTAATATCACCCGAGATGATAAATTACACCCGAGACGTAGCTTTGATTTATTTTTATTTCCATGGCAGTGCCTATCGCGCGTCTCCATTATAGATATGTACACACGCACACACACACACATATATATATGTATGTTCCATCGTTCTTATCGCTTACAGTACACGCATTGAATCGACTGCGCAACGTGGCGGACGAATCGCAATGCCCTTGCAATTATAGAAATGAACGATGTACTAAAGAAATGGTATCTCCATCAAAAGCCAATACTCTTGCTACTTTCTTTCGATATTCTGCAATATTCGAACGACATGTTGAAAATATTCTAATTAACACAATTGATGGTTCGTATGATAAAATGTCATCGAAGTGTCGCGCAACTGCTTCTAGATTATTAAAAAGCAGTTTATGGTGTGTGTGTGTGTGTGTGTGTATGTATATATATATATATATATATATATATTCCAGGAGAAAATTAATATATTTCATGAAACGTTTCTCACATGGTGTCTATCCTTGCTTTGATCGTGTCTCACGCGTTTTCGTGATCGAAACGCGGATTCAATTAATTTGCGAATTTGTACTCCTTTCGCACGAGCGTCCGCGTCAAGTTGAACGAGGTGATTTATCGCAACTACATATATTGTACGATATAATACAGCCACAACATAGAGCAACGTGTCACGACATATCACAGAAATGTTTTACCATGTGACTCCCACTAAATATTTGCCTGCCTACAGCACCTACAGCAGACACCAGATTTCTGACGTATATCGACAAACACACACAAATCCATGCCGCACACGAATCCATTTGTATTCCCTCAGAGTTCTTCGAGAGTAGTTCGCCCGGCGCTGACATTTACGGTTTACGCATATATATCCATACACGTTTAGGACGTTTAACATTTCGCCGGCATGTTCGATTCCCCTTATTTACGTTGCTTACCTACCTCCTCGGTCGATTTGTTAGGCAAGTGCCCGGTACCATATACGCGAGATTAGTAGATGCTAGATACTCCCGGTGGAATTGGTCAATCTTGTTGAATCTCCTCTTCTGCATTGCCCACGGCGAACGTTGGCCGTCTCTCACGTTCCGATTGCTATATACGCTCTTTTACTCGCAACGTCTCGCAAAGTTCATCATCTCGCGCGTTGCGTTGAGGATAGTATTATATTTACCGCCTAGTATTTTATGCAAGCCTCGTTAAATAATTCTTTATCGATTATCCGTTGCGAAATCGCATACCGGTGTATAATCTATCGGAGGAGTACCAAGTTTAATAATATTATATTGTGAACACCGCCCGACACAATTTAAATTAAATGGCACAATAATTACCATCTGAATCGAATGACACAATAATGATGCTGGAATTTCGTATTATTTCTTCTCGCATGTAAATACATGAATAAATTGAACATGAAGGATTAAAATAGAACAGTCGGATTAGAATACCATCGCTTCTTGGCTTACGTAATTATATTCTTAATTGCCGTTTTACTGACCGTTTTATATCAATTTCTATCAATGTAGATTAACTTTAATAATCTCAGTTTAATTTACTCTCCATTTTTTCTAATCCCTAAAACTAGAAAAAAGAAGAGTTAATTGAACAGGGATTAAAATTAAACTACATTTATAAAAATATACATTAAATGTACAAAATTCTCTTTTCGTTAGGAAGAAGCATGAAGAGTAGAGAAATGAAAATGAAGGAAAAAAGACTCAAATATTACTGAAATAAACATATTTGAAATAGGACTTCACTAGAGCGGCAAGAGAAGGAAGGAACGCAAAAGGGAGAAACGGAATCGAATGTGTTGTGGAAAGGAAAAGGTTCACGAGGACAACCTAATCAGCGCGCTAATGCACCGATCCATCATGATGCGGGATGACCGCATCGAGATAAGGCTCGTGAGGCGCGTATACACCCCCGGACCCCGGATTCTACGACCAAAGGAGGACCAGTCACCAGATCCTCGGTAGACGAGGGATCCGCTGGTATGGGTGGTGGCCGATCCTTTTGGCGACAGGTGCTCGACGGGAGAGCGCCTCGCTTTCATGCGACCTTACGGAGGTGCCCAGTCGCATACCTGCCGGCATCGCACCGCACGCACGTGGGGTCCGGCACGATGGACGCACACGCGTGAACACGCTGGTCAGTCTCGCTCGCGGCGAGAACATACGCGTGCGAAAACGAGTCTCGAGTACGCCGCGATGAGCATCGCAAACCGTTGAAAGTACAAGCGGCGAGAGTCGATTTTATTCTAAGATGCCAGTTCTGATGTGGCCGAAAGCTCGTCGCTTTCACCGGAAAGCGTAATGAGACTGAGTGATGATGATAATAATAATAATAATAAGTATTATTGACATGCCAAAAAGTATAAATTTATAAACATAAGATGTAATATAATTTTAATTAAGATGTAAAACAATAAAAAATGAGAAGCAATGCAGAGAGAAGCAGCTAATTTGAATGTAGAGTTGAAAATAGAAAAGCAAACATCATTAGGTAGCAGATTGAAATATTTGACAGTAACATAAGAGAAGGTAGTCTGAAATTGGTTGTACGATGAATATCACTGTTATCTACGTGAAAGTTACTAAACCAACAGTCATAGGTATGTAGAACGTTCGCTAGAATAAATTAAATTCGTTCCCATGTAACATTACGCCACAATTTATCTATTAATCTATGTATAAATCAAGAAAGAGGGAGTTGAAAGCAAAATGAAATTTTAGAAATGCATCTCTGAATACAATCTGACGACGTAAAGAGGTGTAATTATATCGAATAACGAGTAATAATGATTTATAACTCAATCCCGAAGTTTCAAGTATCCATAGCCTCCAACATAAAATCACAATCGTGGAACCTCCCGGCGACAGATGCTGGATGGGAGTGTGTATTTCCGTTTGCATCGCGTGTATATATTGCGTACACACGCATATTAATGTACGAATAAAACGTGCTTTAAGACCTAATTAAAATTCATTATCTGACGCTTTCCAGTTCACAATGCTGACTTGGGTTCGAATTTCAGGTGGAAATCGCGAGGCATAATAACAGAGAATTAATCAACGTGTTATGCAAGAGCTGCGCGGCCGTTTGTAAAGAGGAATCTAAAGAACTGACGGGGCACCGACACGACGAGGCTCTCTCGCGGTACAGCCTGCAGCGGCATTGCGCAGCTCCTTCCAAGAAGAAATCGTTAATGAGCCAGCGCACGCGCGCTGTTAAACGGCGCGACGCTTCCACCTGACGTCCTCGCGATAAATAAGCGACGCGATTATAATCGCGGCGTGTCGGCAATTATGCAAAAATCCGCGAGCGCGCGGTATAACATCAAATCTTCAAGCAATGCGACATCCCTGGCGAACTAATTAACCCCGTCTTAAAATATTGCCGGTCAGATCGGCGTGTTGTAACTTCACGGTGATGTCCAGCAACGTGACATCTTGAGAAAGAGAGACGTCTTCGCTCGAGTCAGCGTATCTATATTACTCCACAATTAAGACTCAGAGACTCGCGCGTCTTTAAAAGGGTGTTATCGCCGCCCGCGCGGACACGACTTTCTTTAATAACATTATTTCGCCGCCGAGAATTTCGATGACTCTGCCGGTGCACTCGACGCACTCGAGGACGAAATCTCCAAATTAGTATATATGCCAACCGGTTTTCCATGAAGTGCGATAACGCCGTGAACCCGACAGATGTTTCTCCACACCGGGACAGATACGAAGATTCGATTTGTCCCCCGCGATCTCGCAATCGAGAAAAAAAATGAGAATAACGGGATTAAAAAATGGAAAGACAAAGAAAAATGAAAAAAAAAAAATAAATTTTTGATCTCGATATTCGTTTTTTGATCTTTTACTGTTTTGCTTCGTCTTGCGTGCTTTTAGAAAATTACGTTACTCTATGATGGCTGGAAGACATCCAGTTCTGACATTAATGACGCAATTACCGGTGCTGCTGCGAGGTGATTTCCATTTCATTCGTACGACTAAGGCTTCAGATGACATGGCCAATGTACGCTAATGTTATGGTCGTTTGCTAAATATTAGCCTACATTTACGTCTGGGTTATTACAAATTTCTTATCCTAAAATTTCATAACTCTTCCCTGATTTCTAGATAAAATATCATGATTTTCCTTGATGCTTCCAATAATATCTTAAAATTTTTTATATTTTCGTTCTAATTTGGAAATTGTTAAATATTTTGTTGAGAAAGCAATTTAATGTAACAATGTTAATTAATGTTGCTAACATTGTTTGCATTTAATTGTTAAATTAGTAGTATTCTAAAACTGCGTAGGAGAGAGTGATGTACGCACATTAATCTTCCTTAAAACCAAGAATTTTAATTTTTCAAAAAATTTTACAGAATTCATTTTTCCTGATTTGTCTGAGCGTTTTAAATTTTCCTGATTTCCAATTTTGTGGCAACTCTGATATAGATATTTATACATGCCATGTGTGTGTGTGTGTGTGTGTGTGTGTGTGTGTGTGTGTGTGTGTGTGTGTGTGTGTGTGTGTGTGTGTGTGTGT